>NC_054701.1:44124365-44234365 GCF_016097555.1 Gigantopelta aegis
GTGCCGCATATGGAGATTATCGTCTGTTGCTAATTTCGATGGTCGAAACATAATTAAAAAAATTTAGGGGTAGGGTTTCTTTTCGAGTGCATTCGTATAATACACCATGCATTGTTGATTAAATGTTTATATTCGATGGAAAGCTATTGTATCCACTGGTACCAAGGTTATTAACATAACTTATTTGGAGATGGAGTAAATGCCTATAAACCTTCACATCGATAGCGAAAAAAAAAGAGTCGTAAAATAGGCCGAGTGACATCAAAGAAAGGGGTCAAACTAGTATTTTGCCCCAGAGTTGATGCGATCAACAGGCAGATCATACTACAGGAAGGTGTCAGCTACACAAAATCCCCTTTCAGGTGACACCATCCCTCCATCTACACCTGGACTAACACTTTAATCAACACAATAAACTTGTGATTTGGTACACGTTTTCAATATTCTATGTTTGCAAAAAAGGTGGAACGTTTTGGTTAATAATTCGATGTGTGTGGTAGAGAAACTGGTGTCATTTCAATCTTTAGTGATGCATTCTTTGCCTTTTTCCATTGGGCTATTTCTCGTTCTAGCCAGTGCTCAACAACTTGTGTAACAAAGGCCATGATATGTACTATCCTGTCTGTGGGATGGTGCTTATAAAAGATCCCTTGTTGTTAATCGAAACGAGTAGCCCATGAAGTGGCGACAGCGGTTTCTTCTCTCAATATATGTGTGGTTCTTACAGTCCAGTCAATATATGAAAAAAAGAAAGAAATGTTTTATTTAACGACGCACTCAACACATTTTATTTACGGTTATATGGCGTCAGACATATGGTTAAGGACCACACAGATTTTGAGAGGAAACCCGCTGTCGCCACTACATGGGCTACTCTTTCCGATTAGCAGCAAGGGATCTTTTATTTGCGCTTCCCACAGACAGGATAGCACAAACCATAGCCTTTATTGAACCAGTTATGAATCACTGGTCGGTGCAAGTGGTGTACACCTACCCACTGAGCCTACAACTAAACCACAAAATATCGTAAGCCTAGTTTTGCACGTAAATGTAAATCTACGTCTAAACCACAATTATTATACTATACAAATATAGTTAGAAATACACATATTTCAGTTTCTTTTATCTTTAAAATCCTCCATCTTCTGTAATGATGTAATTGTGTGCATAAAATAGACACCGAACAGATGTAAACGCACGACCGGTATAATTGCTAGTAGCAGACGTGAACTGACGATGTTTAGTGAAATGATGCCCAGATAAAAACATTTTTGGTCTTCATTGTAAATATTAAGAGCGACTTCGTTCTTAGCAATGCGCAACATGGAGGAAATAGTAATGTACCTTAAAAAGCATGACATGTATCAGGGAAACATTTAGTACATATACAATTTATTCTGCATATGCTATATGTATATACTAAATGAATAGCATGGTCAAAAATCTATAATTGCCTGTTGTGTATTGTGACGGGACATGCTCTTATTTTTTTTCGCCTGTGGCGATGTTAATTGTTTCAGAGGGCCGTGTGCGGCGTGGTTACGTAATAACCCTGCGCGATGGTGGTCGAGCTGTTCCCAATATGCACTTAAGACCAGGTGGGAACCTTGTTACGTAATACCTCCGCGCGACCGTACCCTCTAATACACACCCAGACCAGGTGTGGAGGCCATGTGGCCAGTAGTTACGTAATACCTCCGCGAGTTCTGTTTTACGACCTTATTCCTATAGGTTTGGCGACAGCTAGGCAGCCCATCTAAGAAAAAAATGCCGTCTTGGTCGCTGTAGAAAATTCACATGATAGGAGGAAAAGAAAGAAAGAAATGTTTTATTTAACGACGCACTCAACACATTTTTATTTACGGTTATATGGCGTCAAACATATGGTTAAGGATCACACAGATTTTGAGAGGAAACCCGCTGTTGTCACTACATGGGCTACTCTTCCGATTAGCAGCAAGGGATCTTTTATTTGCGCTTCCCACAGGCAGGATAGCACAAACCATGGCCTTTGTCGAACCAGTTATGGATCACTGGTCGGTGCAAGTGGTTTACACCTACCCAATGAGCCTTGCGGAGCACTCACTCAGGGTTTGGAGTCGGTATCTGGATTAAAAATCCCATGCCTCGACTGGGATCCGAACCCAGTAACTACCAGCCTGTAGACCGATGGCCTGCCACGACGCCACCGAGGCCGGTTATGATAGGAGGAGTACCGCGATGTGCCCCCAGGCGATATTCGGACTTTGTAATAAATAGCTAGAATTTTAGATATATCAGGGAGACACATATTGGAAGTCTTCCGGGGAACGCGTCCGTTTGGACTTGGTAAATATATATTTCTGCTCTGTTGTATAACCTTGATGTGATTGATGTGACTTTAAATATTTTAATACTGTATTATACCAATATTATTTAGACCGTGTTTCCGGTAATCTGACGAAGTAAATTGTAGGCTTCACTGTTCTAAAATTATTAAAGCTTAACCAGTCATCCTAGAGGACCTTTATGGTGATATGTACCAGTATTATTTCTGTGTATTACAAGGTTACTGAATGAGTAGTTAAGGGTTAATTAAAAATTAACCAGTTAGGAATAGAGTTGTAATTCCTTTATTAATTAAGTTCCTCTGGAAGCGTTTCTCAATTATCACACGTGTGCGTGTTGTATCACGGTGAAGTGATTAGAATATTGTGTAAACTGGACACCTAGTGATTAACTAATTAAGTGATTAGTTCTGGGTTGTTATTATTATTGTTGTTGTTAATTAATTAACCGCGGCAAATATATTTGTCAGCGTAAGGTTAATACAGATTCCAAAGTGTATTGTGTTTTGTTGTGTTTTCTAGTGAACTAAACGTGCTATATTATATATACTTTATATAAGGTCTTATCTCTGATTATACCTAGAGCCGAGCCACTCGGGTATACACTGCCAGATACAGAGAGATCTAATAGATATACAGTTAGGAGAGATATTTGGATAATCGTGTTTTATTCAGTTACGGGTATTATAGGATCCCCGTTACATGTATTGTATTAGGAAGTAGTTTCTATAAGTGTTGACCATAACACTTTATGGAAGCATTCATGAGGCCATAGTTGTAATGATCCTGATGAAACAATTTCTTTGCCAAAATTTAATGATGTAGTCCAGCAGTCATATAATATATACAAAACATCTAACAGTGGTTCATTGGTGTATGATATTATTATAACCTTACAAAACATCTCAAGTCCGTGTTATGCAGGAATACAAGTTGGATTCAAATTATATATATATATATATATATATATATATATATATATATATATATATATATATATATATATATATATATATATAATCAGGGTTCAAGGTTTCGTGTAGTTTAATTATTTTAATGCATATACAAATAAGTAATATTATTTCAACATTTGGTTCTCGCTTCTTTTTTATTACTATTTATTTTATTTGTCACAAATCAGATTGAAAAGGATAAAAAAATGTGTACTGAGGACTTTCCATGAAAAATTAAAACAAATGCCTCGTAACATTGTTTCGATCAGTTTGTTTACAAGTTATACATTCGGGAATCTCAGATATATTCAGGATTTTCCGATAGTTAACTGGTTTTGTACTTTATGCTGACGATGTGTTTGCTTACTGCATTAAAATAAAGTTGACCGAGATTCCGGTCTATGTAAATCACGTGATTGTCTTTTCATAATTTTGTTCATTTGTTGACACGATTTTCAGACGCGTGTGCAGGCGAGGGTGGGGTGGGGTGGGTGTGTGTGTGGGGTGTGGGGTGGTGTGGGTGTGGGGTGTGGGGGTGGGGTGGGGTGTGTGAGTGTGTGTGTGTGGGGGTGGGGGTTGGTTGGGGGGGTTGGTTGGGGGTTGGGGGGGGGGGGGTTTATGACCAACCGTCCTGTCCAAACAAATCTGCATTTTGTCCAGAAGAGGGGAGAGAGTAGTCCTGTGGTAAAGCGCTCGCCTAAAGCGCAACCGGTCTAGGATCGATCCTTGTCGGTGGGCCCATTGGGCTATTTCTCGTTTGAGCCAGTGCTCCACAATTGGTGTTACAAATGCCGTGGTATGTACTATCCTGTCTGTGGGATGGTGCATATAAAAAGAGAGAGTAGCCCATTGGGTGGCGGCAGCGGGTTTTCTATTTTATTATTTGTGTGGTTCTTAATCATGTGTCCGACGCCATATAATCGTAATTAAAATGTGTTGAGCGCTTCGTTAAATAAACATCCCTTCCTTCCCTTCTTCCTTCTTTCCTTCCTTCCTATGTCCAGAAGATATCCATAATAAATTATCTTTGTGATTCACTTTGCTTTAGATTCTGTCTTGTTTTCAATTTTTTGGATAAATTCCTTAAAATTTTAAATTCAATATATTTCAAATTTGTTTTAGTAGCACATATTTTAAAGAAGATTAACCACTGTAATTTTGAAATCTACATTTTGTCCTCAACACCATATCCCTCCAAGCTCCGAAGGATCGGTTTTAATCCTTACAAATTCTCAGGATGCAACCACATACCTAGCAAAGCACCGTGTTTTTTTGTTGCTATTCTGAACAAAAACTACAACATACCGCAAAAGAGTCATTAATTATAAATGACTCCCAGACGGTCTCACAGTCAGACCAGATACGGGTTAACCAAGGACTCCCAAGACGTCAACACATCCTGCGGTGATAATTATCTTACGGGTATCTTCGGGCGTGCACAGGACTGATTCGTGCGTGTTGCCGTATTTAGACCCCAACGAGCAGAACTGTCCGCCAACAGGTCATATCACAAGGCGATTATCACCAAAATGTTTGAAAGATAGCAGATACTCGGGAGTTCAAATCAGGACAAATACTCGTTAAAACAAAAATCATTTTACTGGAAGGCGTTCTAAAGAGACCAGATTGTGTTTTGTGTTTCCGGTATTTGATTGCTGGCGCTGTCTTATATGGAACAGGTTTTGAAACGGAAAGCATTCGGATGTGGTTAAAAATGAATTCATAATTCGTATCTTTTGATGTATAATGCTGTGCAAGACATTCGGTGTGGAAGTATAGCAATGATCGAAACACAATGACGAATACTCGTTTCGTGATATTTTACAATGATTCACTTTGATGGAAATTGGATTTGTTTTGGCATTGGTTTGTTGTTAATACGTGATTAAAAACACATTCGTGTATTAGTTGACTGTGCATAAAACATAAACGAAACATTGCAGACAAAATTCCACGTGGATTACAAAATGGGTCATTAATAGTAAAACAATGGCGGTAACATTCTAGTTATAGTGAAAGATTGTATTGTAATCCGAAAAGACCATATGTTTGTTTGATTCATTTAAAAAAAAAAGGATAGCTGACTATACTAGGATACCTTTTAAATTAAAATAGTATAAACATGCGCTATTAAAGGGATACAGTAATGCACCTTGCAGTAGTTTCTTTCCATTACAAAAAACCGAAAGATACAAATTCAGTGTGAGATTCAAATACACAGTTCTGATTACCACCCACCCCCCCAAACCCCCCCAAAAAAACCAACAACAAAAAACCAAAAAACAAAGAACAACAACAAAAAAAACAAAAACCCCAAAACCCCCAACAAAAACAACAACAACAACAACCAAAAACAACAACAACAACAACAACACCAACAACAAAAACCTAACAAAATATATCAACAACCTATATACGAAATAGGCCTGTAATATTTGACATTGTCACCAAGTACAGTCTGATACATGAAATAGAGTCATGGCTACACGTCTTCATATCGCGTCGCGGATAATGCTATCCTGTTTAGTTTTAATGTTTTCAAAAGCTCGCGAGTGTCTGGAAATCGGAGTTCTTCTGCCGTCCACCTCCAGTAGAAGCGGAAACTTGACGTTGCGCACGATACAGCTTGCGATCGAGAAAGTGAAAGCATCGCAACGACTGTCAATCAAGGACGTCGACGTCATATACAGGAACACTTCATGTAGCACCAAACAAGCCCTTGGAGTTTCCGTGGACCTCCTGAAGTCGAACCACAACGTGACTCTACTGCTGGGACCAGCATGTCTTGAACGTAAGCATCGTACATCCACAGTGCAAAGAGATAAATAAGCATTCATTCATTCATTCATTTATTCATTTGGGCGAGTGGTACAGCGCTCGCTTGATGCGCGGTCGGTCTAGGATCGATCCCCGTCAGTGGTCCCATTGGGCTATTTCTCGCTCCAGCCAGTGCACCACGACTGGTACACCAAAGGCCGTGCTATGTGCTATCCTGTCTATGGGATGGTGCATATAAAAGATCCCTTGCTGCCAATCGAAAAGAGTAGCCCATGAAGTGGCGACAACGGGTTTGCTCCTTCAATATCTGTGTGGTCTGACGCCATATAACCGTCAATAAAATGTGTTGAGTGCATCGTTAAATAAACCATTTCCTTCCTTCCTTCATTCATTCATTCCCTGTCATGGACAGAACTCTCTGGCGAAGTCAGAGGTTGTGCCCACGACAGACGTGCTTGACCAGTTCTCTGATGAAAGCATGCCAAAAATTTCCCACACCCACATTCATTCATTTCAACTTGTTTTCGTGCTTATATCAAATTAAGGTTCAAGCACGCTGTCCTGGGCATAAACCTCAGCTATCTGGGCTGTCTGTCCAGGACAGTGGGTTAGTGGTTAGTTGTTAGGGGAGAGAGAGAGAGAGAGAGAGAGAGAGAGAGAGAGAGAGAGAGAGAGAGAGAGAGAGAGAGAGAGAGAGAGAGAGAGAGAGAGAGAGAGAGAGAGAGAGAAAAGTCGGTATAATGGTCTTACACCTACCCATTGAGTCGTTAAAACTCGCTCTGGGTGAGAGCCGGTGCCGGGCTGCGAACCCAGTACCTATCAGCCTTATGTCCGATGGCTTATCCACGACACTACCAAGGCCGGTAAGAGAGAGAGCTATATATCTTAAAGCTGCTTTAAACTATATACATCATAACTGCACAAATGATCAAAATTGTATTTAAAAATAGTTTCTATCTAAAAATATTTAATATGTAGAATACAGTTTGCAAATATCTTATCCTTTTTAATTCTGTTTTCAAATTACTGACAGAATAACACTTAGACTATAGATACTGTATGTGCTATTAAACGTATGTATTCATACATGTGTTATGGCAACTGTGACGCTTTGTTTAGGATGTGAAAGAAGAAAATTATCTGTCAAAATTGTTTTTCAACAAGAGCCCAAGAAACTCATGTTAAAGATTCTTATCCACAACTGGCATATCAAAGACCGTGGTACGTGATATCCTGTCTGACAAAGTGTGTATAAGACCCCGTCGTTGTTAGTCGTTAAGAGTACCATTAGTGACCGCAGCGGGTTTCTTCTATTTCCTACATAACAGATAAGGAAGTTCCTACTAGTAGGAGCAGTTAGGCGCGGATCCAGTGGGGACGGGGTTGGGGGGGGGGGGGGGGGGGGGGGGGCTCTGCATATCCTGCTCACGACGAAAAAACACTACCACATACGCCCACCTCAAATGAAGATAAGTCCCGGAGCTTTGTGCCATGGACACAACTGTTACAGTTATAATAATATTATTGTGTTAAAGCGGCAGTATCCGGAATATTTTTATTATTTAAGCATATAGAACAGAAAATCCAATTACGTTTGGTGCATCTATGACGCCGCACTCCGCATTGGTTTCACTACGCTTGCTTATCCAGGTCAAAAACAAAGCCAGTATTTTGAAAGTGGGACACTTTTGACGGGCTCGTACCGATCACGGTTTTCATTGGCTTATCACAAGTATAGAATTCCCCAACAAGAGATCACGTGAGATTTCGCAATTTTTGAACAAACTTAACTGACTTGATTAAAGGGTTGTCTCATATCTCCAAAACATATTTATATCCATAGAGGTATGGTACAACGCCTTTCCAGGGGTCGGTGGGTGGGGGATTTGCCTTAAAATGTTGACAGTGGCCAGCTGTTGACATACACGTTACATGTAAGGGGGTGTTACTAATTACGTAAATTTTTGGAAATGCGCAGTCAGTCTAGGATCGATCCCCATTGGCGGGTATATAAAAGACCATGGTATGTGATATCCTGTCTGTGGGATGGTACATATAAACGATCCCTTGATAAAAAAAAATGTAGCGGGTTTCCATGGCGTGTGTGCAGGGATTTCAGCGGGGTTGGGGTTATAGACTGTGTTGAGCGAAGTTTATATGGGGTCATGCTCCCCCCAAAAATACATTTCAATTTTTTTTAAGCTTGGGCAAGTAAGGGTTTCGACCTCCAATACCCTCCCCTTGCACATGCACCCGATTCCTCTCTAAGATTATATATCAAAATTACCAAATGTTAGACATCCAACAGCAGATGGAAGGAAGGATAGGATATGTTTTATTTAACGACACACTCAACACATTTTATTTACGGTTGTATGAGATCGGATGATTATTAAATCAATATGCTTTAACTTTGATGTCGTTGAACAACCCCCCCTAACTTTACCCTTTCCAAACGAAATAATATTTATTTGAATTTGTCGATTTTAACACGTAAAATTAAAAAGTGAAAACGTTCATTGTCTACTTTAGTATATTTTATTTTAAAAATATATACATGATTAATGTGTTACTAGTATACAAACTAAACTTTGAAAGTTCTACTAACACTTTGTAAAATATCAATTCTGAAATAGGAAGGTACGACTGTCGATAATACTTGTCAAGATCAAACCGGTTTTAACTAAAGACTAGTACCGCATCCTCAACCGAACGTTCTTCGTACAGCGCAAGATTTCTCTTTGAATTTTTTGAGACGAACCCTACAATTTAAAATCGACAAACGCACGTGTTAACTGAAACTGACAACAGGCTGTCGTTTGTATTTTGCCGAGCTATGGCGGCACAGGCGACGAATCAAGCGTATACGTTTGACGATATCCGTTCATAGCGAACACACACGACTTTTTTAAAAGTGCATTTGAGCTTGTATTTCACATTTGTACATGATGTTATAATATGGTAACCAGAGAATGTAACCTTAAGGGCACACCCAGTCCCTAGGTAGGTTCCAAATGTTAAAGATAAATCAACCTCCAATGATGGGATTCGAACCAGAAACCCTATGTCTAACTAAGCTAATGGGGAAATTCACACTAGCTATTATCAAAAGGAGCTCTTTATACCAACACTACACACATGTATATCAAGTATGACAATTACAATTATAGTCGGCGTTCTGAAAAGCCTTAGGTTAATATGTCCTTTTCATTATCCTGAAAAACCATTTTAAGAACGTTCTCATATATTTATAATACCGAAACACAGTACTGGTAAATGTCAGTGATAAATAATTAATACCTTCTCCATAGACGTTTTGTCTTCATTTTTTCCCCAAAACATAAATGCCATGTAAACGTCACAAATATTCTGTCGGATATCTAGAACAAAATTAATAAAACAATTTGAAGTGTAGTCGTTACAATTCTTTATTCACTCAGACCATATATATGGTACATGAGGTAATATAATAATATAATATTTATAAAGTGAGCAAGTTACAAACATATACAGATAACATTTGGAGAACAAAGTATAATAAATAAATAATATAGTAAATACATGTACTCATGTTCATTTCTAGATCACATTCTTGTTAAAAATACAATGTACATGTATATAGATTTTCTTTGGTCCAAACCTTTTGACATTGAAGATTACATTATCAGTAACAGAAAGAAATGTTTTATTTAACGACGCACTCAACACATTTTATTTACGGTTATATGGCGTCAGACATATGGTTAAGGACCACATAGATTTTTAGACGAAACCCGCGGTCGCCACTACATGGGCTACTCTTTCCGATTAACAGCAAGGGATCTTATATTTGCGCTTCCCACAGGCAAGATAGCACAAACCATGGCCTTTGTTGAACCAGTTATGGATCACTGGTCGGTGCAAGTGGTTTACACCTACCCATTGAGCCTTGCGGAGCACTGACTCAGGGTTTGGAGTCGGTATCTGGATTAAAAATCCCATGCCTCGACTGGGATCCGAACCCAGTACCTACCAGCCTGTTGACCGATGGCCTAACCACGGCGCCACCGAGGCCGGTGTAAACGGAATGCAAGTCCGTAGAAACAGTGGTCTGCCCGGACTACGTCTCCTAAGAATGCAGGTCCTAGGTCTAACATACCTAGGAATGCAAGTCCTAGGACTTATGTTCCTTAGGAATACTGGTCTGACTGCCAGGATATTAGGTCCGGGCCGGACTTGCATTCCTGGAAAGTCAAAATTTAAGTCCGGTCATACACATAAAAATTAAATTATAAATGTAAACAAAACGAAAAACAGTTTCCGTTTTGGTTTATTTAATTAACTTAGGATACTAGTGCCTTTCTTTATTTAAATATTTTCTGTTTGTTCCAATATTTGTTTGTACACATAATTCGAAGCATATTAGTACTCGCAAATAAGTATAACTTGCCCATATGACATACCAACACAATTATCTGTTATACATTATATATTGGTATTTGATAATAATAATAATAGTAATAATAATAATAATATTAATAATAATAATAATAATAATTTAACTATAAAAATGTGATATTTGCGTTATATACATTATCTTGTTATTATATAATTTTAAGTTTGTGCCTTTCTGTCAATAATGTTGCAGGCGCGTGTACATAGGGTGTGGGGTGGGGTGGCGTGTTCTAAACACCCCTCTTCAAAGCCAATTTCTTGACCTCTCCCCTGCATAGCTTGCTGAATATGTGCCTGCTTTGTTCATTTTAAAAATTAATTTGGTCTAACATATGATATATCAGACTCTAGCCGCTATGATATCTTAGTCCCAACAAACCATACCATCGATAAACAAATATGTTAAATGGTTTTCATTAATGTTTATCAATTAATAGAAATATCAATGACTAAGAGTGGGTTTTAGCAGCTCAATGGGCTACTACACCGACTAAAACAAAACAGTAATCCCTGAACAATTATCATACTATCAATAATATGCACACACAATTTACAAAGATCCTTTTAAACAGACTAACTACACATGACACTTTTACACCTGACCGTTTTGATCGCGACATGCATTCAGACTCCCTTTTTGGGAGAAGGGGTGGAGGAGGCATGCTAATCATTATTGCCCGAATGAAACGAAAATGTCCGAATCTGGAACACAACGTATACATATATTCGCATTACTACCAAGATGCTAAATAGGATTCCAAACAAATCAGTCTGCATTTTTACATGGATTACAACTAATATTGCGAGTAAAATTATGGAAATGCATGGTGAAGATTTTAGGCCAGCTCATTTTGGCCGAACGTGTCCATTGCCCCCCCCCCCCCCCCCCCCCCACCTCCACGCAGTCTCGAACGCTTATAATGTTCCTAACGGCCAGGTATAATTATACAGAGACCCTTTCCCCAACTCATATCTTATGCTTTTTATGGTCGAAACTGCCATAATGCAGTCAGTGGTAATTAATTCCAAGTGTTTTGATACTATTTTTAATTGTTCATCAATAAAAGTCAAAATTTCATGCTTATTGTTCCTGTTATTTTATATTGTAGTAACTGATCATTATAGTACTAGTTATAAGTATTAACTACTAGAACTAAGTACAGTTTTTAAAGTTTTATTTCAGGGATTTTCAGGAATCATATATATGTAATAAGCAAACTATCGGAAATAAATTCCAGAGGACTAGGAATACTAGAATTGAAAGTCCTGTGGACTAGGAGTACCAGGAATAAAAGTCCCACGGACTTACATTCCTCGAAATGCACGTCCCGCAGACTTAAATTCCTAGGAATACAAGTCCCACAGACTAGGATTCCGAGGAATGGAAGTCCGATCAGACAAAGATTGGAAAATCACAATTAATCAGATTGTGGCTTACCGTCAAAATATAAACTTAAAAAACATATTATTAAACATTATGTTGGTGCATATAGAAATTGTCTTTTGTTGTTCACCAAATGTTAGTTTTTTTGGAGTTACCAGTTTTCATATATATATTTTTAAAACAATTTTGGGCTACATATTGAGGGGATGGGGGATATTTCTTCGTGTTGAACACATAAACATATAGCCTACTTTATATCTGTAGTTGCTTTATATACTTTTGAAAAAAGCAAGATATTCGTCCTACTTCAATATTTAACAAAAATGTAAGACGATTACAAAAATTCACTCACGTGTCTGATCCACAAGTCTATGACGTAAAAAAAGAATTAAGTTGATACTAAAACTTAAAAATATTTTTTTGACATGGAGATTTAAACCCACAATAATCTTAAGAAACTCGTACACTTATCCATCACACTACGATGGAAGACTGCCAAAACCTCACTTTTTTTCTCGTGTCTTTCTGGCAGCTCATTCAAATTGCAGAGTATAATAAACGGACATCTAATTTGCCGGACTAGTATTTCTGTCACTGCTGTAGAAGGAATTTAAGTCCGGTAGGAATACAAGTCCTAGGATAAAAACAACTTAAAAATTAACCAGGAATAAAAGTCCGGGTAGGACTATGGTTCCTAAGCTATGGAGGTCCGATAGGACTACTGTTCCTACGGACCTGCGTTCCTTTTACACCGGTCTTATCAGTAACAACGTCAAACACTGGTTATTTTAGCTGAGAATAATCACGTAGATCAAGCTTAAGACAAAGACTGTATTTATTTATTAAACACTGCGGTGATCCGGGGTCGTATCCAAGATTACTAAGAGTACCAAGGTGTTGCTACAAATGTCTGTTCGCTATTAATTTCTTGAGTGTGTCTTGTCATACAAGGAATAAATGAATGAATGTTTAAAGAGACATTCCTGAGTTTGCTGCAATTTTAAAGATGTTATCGACTAACAGATACTTTTTAACGATTGTAATTACATATCAAATATATTTTTCTGCATAAAATATTAGTGGCTGTATATTAAACGTATTTCTGATCGTTCTAATATTTGTACTAGGTTAAATTTCATTTTATTTCCTAAAATATGTTTTTTTCGTACGTACGAAATTATTTGAAGACAAAATCCAGTTTGGGCTTCTTACAAATATTAAGACGACCAGAAACACATTGAATGTACAGACACTGTTATTCTAAACAAGAAAATGTATTTAATATGTAAGGTTAATCCTAGAACTATTTTATTAGTCGGAAACATCTTACAATGCAGCGAACTCAGGAATGTCCCTTTAACGACACCCCAGCACGAAAAATACATCGGCTATTAGGAAGGAAGGAAATGGTTTATTTAACGACGCACTCAACACATTTTTATTTACGGTTATATGGCGTCGGACATATGGTTAACGACTACACAGATAATGAGAGAGGAAACTCGCTACCGCCACTTCATGGGCTACACTTTTCGATTAGCAGCAAGGGATCTTTTATATGCACCATCCCACAGACAGGATAGTACATACCACGGCCTTTGTTACACCAGTTGTGGAGCACTGGCTGGAACGAGAAATAGTCCAATGGATCGGCTATTAGGTGTCAAACTATGGTAAATGCAAAACATTAAGTGTCGTAAGATAAAGATAATGGTAGTCTCATTTCCTGGGAGTAAACTTTCATCAAGAGTAGATTTACTGAAGATGATAGGGACCGTTTATTTTTTATTTTATTTTTTTATGTCATCAAATTTGAATTTGCCACTTTTACATCTTCAGTAGTCTATAAACCCCAACCCCTTAATTGAGAACAACTACAATCCTAGTTGTCGTTTAGCAAAGTTCAATAATATTATATAAGTACTTCTACAAATGGAGGCGGCACGTAGCCCAGTGGTAAAGCGCTCGCTTGATGTGCGGTCGGTTTGGGATCGATCCCCGTCGGTGGGCCATTTGGGCTATTTCTCGTTTCAGCCAGTGCACCACGACTGGTATATCAAAGGCCGTGGTATGTGCTATCCTGTCTGTGGGATGGTGCATATTAAAGATCCCTTAACAACAGAGGGCGCCATTGTTAATTTCTTATATTAATACAAATTGGCTATATTGTCTTCCCGCATCTATAAATAGAAAACACCAACTTCTGATTTAAACTTGTACAAAGCTTTTTTATACCAATTTGTCTGCAAGTCTTGACCTTTTAATCCCATCATGTATACACTTATGGCTTATTGGTTTCCTATTTTGTTACTTCCATCTTACAATCCATTTGCCAAGTGTCACTCCTAAATAGTCACTATTGCTGACGAATCCCCATCCCTTAAAGAAAGGAAAACAACCACCGTCATGGTTTAAATCTTGCTACTTTGTTTTTTCTTTCAGCAATAGAAACAGTGGCATTGCTAGCTTCTTACTCCAACATACCAATCGTGACTTGGATTCCTGTAAATGACCTGGTGCTCTCCAGGAGTCGTGAAAACATCGCCATCAGCACCATGGGGTCTCACGAAGACACCGTGAAAGCTATCGGCGGGCTTCTGAAGCATTATTCCTGGAAGAATGTCGGTACGTATGACAAAAGTCGCTCACTTGACTTGGCTTTTATTATTTATTTATTTATTTATTTTATTTAGTTTTATTTTCATTTCATTTCAACTTATTTTCGTGCTTATATCCAATTAAGGTTCAAGCACGCTGTCCTGGGCACACACCTCAGCTACCTGGGCTGTCTGTCCAGGGCCCCGTTCCACGAAGCAATAAATACTCTATGCACTTAAGGTGATCGTAGCGCTAACCACGACACCACCGAGGCTGGTTTAGTTTTATTACCGTTTTTTTTTTTTTGGGGGGGTCTAACATTAAACAAATGTGTATTTTAAAAACCACGGGGAAGGATGTAGTTCAGTAGGTAGAGCGTTTGCCTAAAGTTCTTTAATCGTAGGACGGAACACAATTGATGGACGTATCCTTTGATTGGATTTTGTTCCAATCACAACCAATGCCCCACCACTGGTATATCAAAGACTGTGGTATGTGCTGTCCTCTCTGTGGGAAAGTGCAGATAAACGACCCCATGCTTCTAATAAAAAAATACAGGGTTTTTTCTCTGACTGTATGTCAGAATTTTCAGCTGGTTGATATCCAGCAGTCGAAGATTAATAAATCAATGTGATCTAATAGTATTATTATACAAAATAAACTTCAATTATGTTTAACCACAAACAACTAACAATTAATCCCTGTCCTAAACAGACATCCTAAATAGTTGAAATGTGTTCCCTGGACCGCATGCATGAATGTTAATTTGACAAACGCATGATAATCAGGAAGAAAGAAAACATCAAAGTTTGCCTTCAAACAATATGTGTCAAATAAAGACTTACTATTGATCAAATATAATTCTAATTAAAATGCCATCTGTCTTTTACTGCTACCTTGCTTTATATGATGGATGGCTGCATCACAAAAACGCAGAAACGTAGTCAGCTGGTGTTAGATAAGGAAAGCATTTCCACTTTTAAGTGTGTGTGTGTTAGTGTGTGTGTGTGTGTGTGTGTGTGTGTGTTAGTGTGTGTGTGTGTGTGTGTGTGTGTGTGTAAGCAGAATTCCTCTTATTATAAATTGTATAATTGTGATTTATTTATAGAATTACAGGCCCGGATTGAGCGCTACTCATGTTTAGGGGATGTTTTAGTAATTGGGGATTTTAATAGCAGAACTGCAGATAGGGAGGATTTTATTACATTTGATGAGTTACATGAAAGTCTACTTAATCATGTTAGTAATGCAATTGAGTATATTAGTGACGAACAAGTGGATTGAAGGGTTAATCCAGATAAGGGCCAGAATAATTATGGTTCCAAACTTGTAAATTTATGTAAGGCTACCGGTTTACTTATTGTTAATGGTAGGCACTCTGGGGGTCTAGCAAATGATTTTACATTTCACAGCCAACAGGGTCTAAGTGTTGTCGATTATTTATTAACAACAACTAAAAGGTTTACCTTGCTAGAAGAATTTGTTGTATGTAACTTTAACCAATATTCTGACCATGCTCCATTGCATGTCTCGTTTTCATTCAACGATGTATTAGATCCACTTACACAGTTAGTTACAACGGTGGATCGGGAGGGGGTTAAATATGGAAAATGTAGGTGGAACAATGATTATAAAGAGCAATGCAAGGAAGCTATTAGGGTGAATATAGATCGTTTACAAAGATGTATCATAAATGTCGATGTTGATTCGCATTTAGGAATAGATAATATGGTTAACAATTTTACGAGTGCTTTGCATAATATTACAGACCACTTCTTTAAATGTGACACTGTGTATAATGGGGCCAAGTGAGATTTCAGTAATAACACCAGTAGCAGGATAAACGATAGATGTGACAAACCATGGTTCAATACAGAGTGTAGACAGTTGTACATGACCTACCTGGGGGCATTACAAACTTTCAACTCTGACAAATCACCTGAAAATAATAATTACTTACATTTCTGCAAAAGTAAATATAAAAAATTAGAAAGACAACTTAAAAGAAAATATCAGCAGTGGCAGGGAAACCATCTTGAATACTTAAGAAAGTATAACCCTAAAGAATTTTATCATAATTTTTCAAAAAGAAAACATGTTAAACCAAATGGAACTTTGAGTGAATTTTATAATCATTTTAAAGAAGTGGTCCAAACTGACAATAACATTAGTGATCCAGTAGATGATGATGATGATGATTTTACAAAATATGATTGTTTGTACGAACAGTTAGATTGCGACATTACTGACTCTGAATTAGTAGTAGCAATATCACATTTGAAGCGAAATAAGAGTCCGGGTCTGGATGGCATTTTAAATGAATTTCGTACTGAATACAAAGAATTTCTGTTTCCTATTATCAAAGATATGTTTAACATTATTTTAAATGCAGGCATTTTCCCTGCTGCTTGGAGCGATGGAGTTATTGTGCCCGTTCTTAAAAAGGGGAATACCACCGATCCCAATAATTACAGGTGTATCAGTTTACTTAGTGCTCTCGGTAAATTATTTACTTCTATACTTAATAAAAGACTGTTAGACGAGTCGGAGGAATTTGACAAAATCAGTGACGCCCAGTTTGGATTTCGTAGAGGTATGGGAACAACAGATGCAATTTTTAGCATATCTTCCATTATCACAAAAACCATTGCGGATAGAGCTAGACTTTATTGCTGTTTTATTGATTATAAAAAAGCATTCGATTCTGTAAATAGAACAAACTTATGGTTTAAGCTGTCCAGAATCGGAATTAGAGGCCAATTCTTGAAAATTATTAAAAATATGTATAAATCTGTTAAATCCTGTGTTAGTATAGGGAGAGTTCATTCTCATTTCTTTAATAATGATATCGGTCTAATGCAGGGTGAAATTTTGTCACCGATTTTGTATTATTTTTATGTAAATGATATAGAAAATGCATTCATTAATAACATGTGTCCGGATTATGAGCTAAAGGAACTAAGTCTATTTTTATTACTATACGCTGATGATATGGTGATTTTTTCAAAAACGGCTGAAGGTCTTCAGAAAATGTTAAACACTTTATATTACTATAATATAAAATGGGGTTTGTGTCTTAATGTTGAAAAATCGAAAATAGTGGTTTTCAGAAAGGGTGGGTGCCGGTATGATTATGAAAAATGGTATTATAATGATTTGTTACTCGAGGCTGTAGATCAGTTTACTTATCTCGGCTTAGGTTTTAGTTATAATGGTAAATTTACGCATGCGATCAATTTATTGACAGATCAGGAACGAAAAGCCATATATGCATTAAAGAGAAATACAAATAAGTTAATGTTAAACCATAGGTCTTCTTTGTGTTTACTTGATACATACATAGCAAGCATTTTGAATTATTGTGCCGAGATTTGGGGTTTTTACAAAGCAAACTGTATAGAGAATTTACACATAGAATTTTGTAAGAATATTCTAAATGTTAAACGTTCCACTACTACTATTATGCTATATTTTGAATTAGGTAGATATCCCCTTTTGTATACTCGTAAGTACCGTATGATAAAATATTGTTTTAAATTATTGAACACAAAGAATTGTATCTTGTACTCTGCATATGTGGAACTTAGATCAAAATGTGATACAGGTAATAACTGGGCAAGACAAATAAGGCAAATACTGTGTTCATTAGGTTTTTATGAACTGTGGTGTAACCAAGAAGCATTAAACTATAATTTCCATTTGTCATTAATAAAACAGAGAATTATGGACCAGTGTAATCAAGATCTTAATGGGCTCCTGGACACGTCTATCAAATGTTCATATTTGTATTAATATTGAGTAAAAGAGCTTATTTTACAAAATTACCTGATGAAACCTATTCCAAGTCTATATAAAAAATGCATTACAAAGATAAGATTATCATCACATAGTTTAGCTATCTAAGTTGGTCGCTATCAAAACATAAGTAGATCTAAACGATTGTGTGTCTTGTGTAAAATAGGTGGAATTGAGGATGAGTTTCATGCGATATTATATTGTCCCTTTTTCAATGATTATAGAATTTTATATATCTAGAAATATTATAGAATCCACTAACAATGTAAATGATTTATGTAAATTAGGGAAATATCTGTTCAAAAAGTTTAAAAGACGAGAATCAATAGTTAAATAGTCTATATACAGAGTTCTATACAAAAACATTTATATTCTCCGCGACCTTTTCATGCCAACACCTTCCACTGCGTCATTGTTGTATATGTATTTGACTGTATAACTGATGAACTGTAAATGTTCAAGGTTAATAAATGAATTGAATTGAATGTGTGTGTATATGTATGTGTGTGTTTGTGTGTATATATATGTGTGTATGTATGTATGTGTATGTATGTATGTATGTATGTATATGTGTGTGTGTGTATGTGTGTGTGTGTGTTTGTGTGTATATATATGTGTGTATGTATGTGTGTATGTATGTGTGTATGTGTGTATGTATGTATTAATGTGTGTGTATATATGTGTGTATGTGTGTGTGTGTGTGTGGGGGGGGGGGGTACTTAAGGCACACACACACACAATCGGAGATTATAAGAGAGCAATAGTTTTCTCAGAGTGCGACACCACAAGACAAGACAAGAATTTATTACATTCAGACCGTATTCTATGGCATATGAATACATGTGTTCAATGGTAGGACATGGTTTACAGAAGCAAAAATAGTATAATTATAATATTGGTAGTAGTACAGACACAATACAATTGCGAAAATGAGTAAATATGATATTTCATCAATAGTATATAAATATAGCTTATGATGTAGTAAAAAATACGTTATATGCTTGCTACATATAGAGTTTATGGTGGGCGTGTACGAAACAACATCCATGAAACCATTTCGAGATGTTAATTATACACGGCAATGGAAGTGAGAAACATACAATGTTCAAAACAATATACTTTTCCCCTGTAATTGTTTTGTTGATGATATTTGGCTATGTACGATTTAAATATTAGAATTGCCATTCCCCGGCTACGGGCCCGACAAAACAAGATGGATTGTACAGCATACGTAGTTGCCTATCCTAGATCAGACGTGTGGGACTGTTTAGGTAATTGTCTAGTGATTCATACTGTGTCACACAATATTTACAGAAACTACTGTTAATCTTTTCCTTCAAACAATACCTAACAACAATAAATATGCAATTATGTTGTCTTATAGTGGCTTTCGGCGAAACATGTGAAATTAGCAGAACATTTATATCAACGATGGAGAAAATGTCTACGGCTATGAATATCACAATACAGAAGATGCAGAATTTCCAAACACTGTCACGGAGAGACATGGCAGCAGCACTGAAAACCGCCAAACCGCTGACGAAAGGTAATTCTCCAAGTCCTTACCTAATGGGGAATATAATGCAGAACAATACGAAACAGTGACCGTTTTACATTAAAACTGATGATGATAACTAGTTTAACGTGCCCATATACCACTAGGGTTTCGAACACGCCCATCCCGAGTCCGACCTCCGATAAGATCGGTGTCCTGACTCGGGGTGGAGGGAAGGGGGGGGGGGGGGGGGATTGAAACTGGGCAGAATTTTGAAAATAGCAATTAGTAAAGAAGTTAATAGATAAAAAAAAAAAAAAAAAAAAAAAAAGGTTACAAGCCAAATATAAAAAAGAATTGACTGCTCGGTCGAATATTTATATAATTTGGAGCATTTCAGAAGGACAGTCCAAAATTAAATAAGAGAAAGAAGAGAGGATCGGACTATTTAATAATATTTAAAAAAAGAAGTAATTTCGACATAAAATTTTGAACTCAGATCTAAAAGTTTAAAGTCCGATCGATATGTCCACGCGAGTGGCCTCGTTAAGGCCGTTTGGGTGCACAGCATCTACGGGGAGGTGATGATGTTCCTCTCCTCAAAGTGAGGCACCAGTCTCCTGTAGCTGTGGGTGCTAAGACAGTGGACCATCTGTGGGTACTGGGCGCCGGTGACGATCTTCATGATTCTGTGGATGGTGTTGTTATCCATGTCATGGCTGAGGAATCCCTGTCGATAAAGATCATCCCGGCGCGATGTCACTACAATAGCTTCCACTCCCCGTAGTTTGATCGTGTGGATGGCGACCTGGTGGCCATCGGGAAACGTCTTGAAGTTTTCCTCGTAGACCCCGCCTGGCAGTCTGTCGGGGTCCGTGACGTCTCCCACCAAGTACTTAAAGTACTGGCCTTTGATCTTCCGCGCTGCCACTCTCCAGTCACCCGAAGAGGAAGTAGAAGGCCGCGTCTTGGCTGGTTGGTCCCCCGGGGGTGTCACGGCCTTCCTCTTGACAGCCCCAACATCCAGAGTCGCCGTCGTGGAGTCCCCCGTGGGTGGGGGTCTCGACGCAGACGAACGACGAGCAGGAACAGGTGACGCTGGTCGCGGTGCACTGGTTGGCTGCTCCACTTCCCGCATCTGCACAGTCGGTGCGGCTGGTTGGTGAGTCGCCTCCTGTCGCTCCGTCCGGATTGGTCGTGGTGGGGGCGGCGACGCAGACGGGACCGCCGCTGTCTGTTGAGCCACCAGCTTTGTCCCCTCCTGAGCCGCCCCTGGCGCACGTTTCCCTCTTCCTTGTTCTCTTCCTCTTGGCTGTAGCCGCGTCCCCATATACCAAAGTCACGGTTGCCCTGACCCGGTGTACGCGACGCGGTACTCTAGCAGCAAGCCATAGCTAGCCATCAATCCCCCCAGGTGGGGTGGGGGTGGGGGTGGGGTGGGGTGGGGTGGGGTGGGGTGGGGGGGGGGGGGTGGGGGGGGGGTAAGTCGGGAGCGCACGAAATTACGTCCAACTTCATTGCTAGTTCGACTGAGAGTTCCATTAAAACTGACCCTTTTATCTATCTAGTGAAGCCGTTATTACTGTGGGCAGGACGTAGCCCAGTGGTACAGCGTTCGCTCGAAGCGCGGTCGGTGTGGGATCGATCCCCGTCGATTGGCCCATTGGGCTATTTCTCATTCCAGCTAGTGCACCATGACTGGTATATCAAAGGCCGTGGTATGTTCTACCCTATCTGTGGGATGGAGCATATAAAAGATCCCTTGCTGCTTATCGAAAAGAGTAGCGCATGAAGTGGGTTTTCTCTCTCAATATCTGTGTGGTCCTTAACCATATGTCTGAAGTCATATAACCGTAAATAAAATGTGTTGAGTGCGTCATTAAATAGAAAAATTCCTTCCTTCCTTTATTACTGGACCCTGGTTCTTTTTTGACTGACCCCTAGTTAATTCTGGCTAGATACTGTATGGGTAACAGTTAATTGGTCTTGTTATGAAGTTAAAATTGTTATGTTGTCATACTTAGAATAAAATAGAGGAATGCATTAAAGGAATTAAAAACAAAATCTTTTGTTCAATAAAAATAAGAACAGATTATTTCCAAAGTGTATTCCACTGACATACTACATTTGCTTTTCATTTCTTACCATACTTTATTCAAGTAAAATGTACTGAATGGAAAATGAAATCGCCACACAAGACATAAATATTTTGATAACACTATCTTACAGGGGAAAAATAAACAGCAAATTAACTTTTAACACCAGCAAACCAAGAACACCGAAGACAGCAGCAACAAAATAACAATACACATATACTATTTACGCCAACAACAATAATAATAATAAGAACAACAACAGCATCGACAACACAGTTTAATTAAAAATTCAATGACAGTATTACATGGAACACAAAGATACGTAAAATCGCTTTCAAATCTTAATTAAATATTCATCATTTTGAAACAAGATTGTGTTACTTTAACTTCACCTACTGCATTTCAGTGTTTGTGACATTGCTTAGACTTGGTTATATTTTAGACCTCACGTAAGACCTTCGATCTGTTATTGTATTGAAGAGCTTGTGATGCCACTTTAAGTGTTTGTGATGCCACTTAAACACTTGGGTATTTGTGAGCCATCACTGAAGAAGTTTAATATAGTATGTTTCAGTGTTTGTGATGTCTCGTTTTGGTTATCTATCAGACCTCATAGATGAACTTTGATCTATTGTGTTTCAGTGTTTGTGATGTCATTTATTGGTTATTTATCAGACCTCATAGATGAAGTTTGATCTATTGTTTCAGTGTTTGTGATGTCATTTATTGGTTATTTATCAGACCTCATAGATGAAGTTTGATCTATTCTGTTTCAGTGTCTGTGATGCCACTAATTGTTTATTTATCAGACTTCATAGATGAACTTTGATATATTGTGTTTCAGTGTTTGTGATGTTCCATGTTAGTTATCTGTTAGCCCTCATCGAAGATATTTGATCTATTATGTTACAGCGTTTGTGATGTCACTTATTAATTATTTGTCAACCCTCAAAAAAGACGTTTGCTCTATTCTGTTTCAGTGTTTGTGATGTCACTTATTAATTATTTGTCAACCCTCAAAAAAGACGTTTGCTCTATTCTGTTTCAGTGTTTGTGATGTCACCTAAACTTGGTTATCTGTAATCCGCATAGGATGATTTTGATCTATTCTGTTCCAGTGTTTGTAATGAAAGAAAGAAAAAGAAGTGTTTTATTTAACGACGCACTCAACACATTTTATTTACGGTTATATGGCGTCAGACATATGGTTAAGGACCACACAGATTTTGAGAGGAAACCCGCTGTCGCCATTACATGGGCTACTCTTCCGATTGGCAGCAAGGGATCTTTTATTTGCGCTCCCCACAGTCAGGATAGCACAAACCATGGCCTTTGTTGAACCAGTTATGGATCACTGGTCGGTGCAAGTGGTTTACACCTACCCATTGAGCCTTGCGGAGCACTCACTCAGGGTTTGGAGTCGGTATCTGGATTAAAAATCCCATGCCTCGACTGGGATCCGAACCCAGTACCTACTAGCCTGTAGACCGATGACCTGCCACGACGCCACCGAGGCCGGTTGTTTGTAATGTCACTTAAACATGATTATCTGTCAGCCCTCATGGAAGGAGTTTGATCTACTAGCATTCTTTTTAAATGTCTGTGATGATATATTGTGTGCCAGTACTTGTGTTGTCACTTTGAAGTTGGTTATGTTTTTCTTCATGAAATCTATTGTGTTTCAGTATTTGTGATGTCACTTAGACTTGGCTATCTGTCAGCCCTCATGGAAGAAGCTCAGCGACAAGGAATGACGTCAGGAGATTTTGTCTTCATCAATTGGAGTCCCTCAGGAACAGTCTATAATTCAGTGACGTACCTGACAGGTGTCCCTGATCTCGCAACGATAACGTCGGGCGTGCTTTTACAGCTCGTGAACTACGTCATCCATGACGATATACACCACAAGTTTCAAGACAGCGTCATACCAAAGCTGCCTTTTGTTGTACGTATAATTATTAGATCGGTCTCTATTCAAATTACATAAGTATGACACTTTAGGTTTCCAGTGACTATATGTAAATAAATTTACCCTCTCCTCTTTTTAGCGAGAACATCGTGTGAGATTTGTGATATTACATGGCGATATTTCACGTAATATGTTGGAGATTAATTTAAAGATCTGATTACCTGCATCCATGGTAGACTCTATATAGTCAAACAGTTGAATAGAATTAAAACTACCGAAACAACTTTCTGTCACGTACATTTATTGTATAAACTAACTGTGCAACGCAAGCACCATAAATAAGTCATAGTTGAAAAATACATTTAAATTTATTTTAAACATGTTTTTGTTTTCTTGGTTACTTATGCTATGGAATAATACTCTCATTAGATACACTTTGAAACAAATGACAATCTGTTTACAATTAGCTCTACTGATATACCAGTAGATCTAATAGCATTGCGTGGACTCAATCTGATTAAAATTAGATCTACTGGTAGATTGCGTGGACTCCCATGTCCAGGTGACATTTCATCTATAAATAACAATTTAAATATCGACCAATTACTCTTCGCCTTTTATAGCGTTATTCGGGAGCATACAAATTCTAAAAATATCGGCCGAGACTATTTGTGCAATAGGTGAACTTGTTGGTCTATTTCAACATTAAAAAAAGGGGGAAAACGTGCAATAATAAACTCTGGATTGTACACTAGTATAAACAGATTTTATGGCTACACCATCACGTTTTTTCGTCTTGAAACGAATTTTATATAAAATTTTATATTGAAATTAGTTTCCAGCATACTTCGTAATTCACCCGAATCATTTCGTATACCCTCGGCATAATCCCGAATGTTTTCAAATTCTTTTCAAATCACTGGCATGAGTTTGCAAGTAAGGTTTTGATTGGTCGAATGAAAGGTCAGCTGAACATGAGCTCCAACGAGGTGCTGTTAGATCCACAGGTAATAGTAATTAACCAGTGAAGCTAATTTTAATTAGATTGAAACACATGACTGCAACGAACATTCATTAGATACGTTTTAAAACAAATTACTGCAACGGACATCCATATAGTATCTAAATCCTATACCTAATGCTAGAATCAGACTACCAGCTGCCAGCACAACGTTGGTCAACTCGACGATTACGTTGCAATTTCCTGACTCCCGATTAACAACTAATGGGTTATACGATGAGAATCGAGTTGTAAAAGCGCCCAGACTAGCATCTGGATAGTCGAAGAAGTCGTGACAGCAGAAAGTTGGCCAACTTTATGCTGGCATTTGGTAGTCTGAGCCTAGCATAGGGTGACACTCGTTCTAAGAACAAATTTCAGTATCAAGAGCAGAGCTACTGTTTGAAAACTATACAGTTTAATTACACATTATATACTCTTCACAAAAGTAGGGGAACTCTAATAAGAATTTACAATTGCCAAAATTGTAAGGTATATTAGCTGTGGGGAATGGTTATATGATAATAGTGAATGAATTGGACAAACATTACAACCGATAGTTCAGTATTACAGTAGGTTTTATGACCACCAAAGATCTTGAAGGACGATTGGGGTCAGAAGTTAAATTTGAAAGTTGACATTTTTTTATCAGTTGCATATGCCGCATCGCAAATTCAAACAATAAAAATGACTAAAAACAAAACAATAACTGTATGATCAACAGAATGAAAAAGATTGACAGAAATAATGTTCCACAGTGATTAACTGACATAACTGGAAATTGTCAAAATCGAGAATGACACCACACGCACGTGTACGGGGCAACGGCGTAATGCACGTGCAAACTATGGAATGTGTTTCGGTGTGTTAATAAACAGACCTAAACGTTCTTTACTAGGATGTCTGTGGTCAAAACGTATGTTCGGTCTAATAGTTGATATTAACATTAATATTTCAGGTTCCCCAACTTTTTTGAAGAGTATATAATAATTGTATGTTTCATACATTTCTGAAGTGAACAGGTCGACTAATTTGATCATTAATCGTATTAATATGTGTATAGGTAAATGATCATATTAAGAAACTGTATATTTGTATTCTACAATCGCAGTTTCAACAAGCAGACGACATTGATGAGAGGGGACTTCTACCATATGTCCACGACGCCGTGCTGCTGGGTGTTGAGATGATTGCAGCTAAACAAAAGAAAACCAGATACGATAGTATGTATAATATTTCAAGAAATAGCAACTCAAATCAACAGCTGCATTTTTTCAAGCATCAAAACAAAATGAATTAGACGTTCTGGGTTATAAAATCAACAATAGTGATAGGTCTATTGTATTCTGAAACCATTATTTACGTACGCACATCGTTGTCGTCGTCATCGTAGTAATAGTGGTAATAGAAATAGCAACAGCAGCAGCAGTAGTTATAGTAGTAGTAGTAGTAGTAGTAGTAGTAATAGTAGTAGCAGCAGCAGCAGCAGCAGCAGCAGCAGTAGCAGCAGCAGCAGCAGCAGCAGCAGCAGCAGCAGCAGCAGCAGTAGTAGTAGTAGTAGTAGTAGTAGCAGCAGCAGTAGTAGTAGTAATAGTCGTAGTAGTGATGGTGGTGGTGGTGATGGTGGTAGTAGTAGTAGTAGTAGTAGTAGTAGTGGCAGTCGTAGTAGTGTCAGTAGTAGTAGTAGCAGCAGCAGCAGTGGTTGTAGTAGTAGTAGTAGTAGTAGTAATAATAGTAGTAGTAGTAGTAGTAGTAGTAGTAGCATTAATAGTAGTAGTAGTAGAAGTAGTAGTAGCAGCAGCAGCAGCAGCAGTGGTAGTGGTAGTAGTAGTAGTAGTAGTAGTAGTAGTAGCATTAATAGTAGTAGTAGAAGTAGTAGTAGTAGTAGCAGCAGCAGCAGTGGTAGTAGTAGTAGAAGTAGTAGCAGCAGCAGCAGTGGTAGTAGTAGTAGTAATAGTAGTGTAGTAGTAGTAGTAGTAGTGGTGGCAGTATTAACACTATTATTAGTAATAGTAATAGTGACAGGTGCAGTAGCAGTGACAGGTGCAGTAGCAGTGGCAGAAGCAGCAGTAGCTATAGCAGGCGATAAATGTAATATTAGTATTACACATTTTGCAATCTAACGTTGTTTATAGAGCTAATACATTTCAACTAATTATTTCGTCTTCTTTGCGCATCCTATATGAAATACGAAATAAGATTAACGAGATATTGGAATGGAAACATTTTCTTTGTTGAAATTCCCACCTTTCTCACCACAGATCCGAACTTCCTAACGGGACCTGTATATTTGAATAACCGCGGGATTCGCGTTCCATTCGAATTCTCCGTCTTCCAAGTGAGTTCCAAGTCTCCTGGGATGGTAGCGTCGATTGGTCCAGAGGGGAAATACGTGGAACTGTTCTCATTGAATTGGCCTTCGTCGACGCTCCCACGGGAACGGCTTGACTGTGCGATTAGTGATTGTACAGGTAACATCCATACTCTTTATTTTATTTGTACCTACGAACACATTTGTTTATTAATCCCCTACCGGTCCAACAGGAGGGGACTATAGGTTTCCCCTCCGTCCTTTTGTCTGTCTGTCTGTCTGTCTGCCTGTCTGTCCGTTCGCCTGTCCCAAATATAGTTTTCCGGATGTTTTTTTTTTCTGTCACAATGCCTCAAAATATTACGCTCAAATTTTGTGTATAGCTTTTTCATGTACTGCTACAGATCATGTTTGACTTTCATGGCGATTTACCCGTTTTTGACAGAGTTATGACCCTTGAACGTAGGAGATACGAACATTTGTTGACTCGGTAATGGTCATGTATTGCTATGGCAGTACTCTAAGAATGTTTGTGTATTTATTTTTATTTTAGTTATTCACTATCTATTTGTTTCGGTCTCTCTATTTGTATAATAATTATCGCTTCCTAATTTTGGTAAATGAATCAATTGTGCCCCTGCGCGTGCTGTAACCTCACCATGGTGCAGGGGTGTAACATTCTCTTTGAGAATGGCCAATACAGCACAAATTGAAATTTTGATGAAAAGTCAGTATCTATCTGTGATATTTGTATTTTTGCACAGTTCTTTACACTGTGTTTTTATTTAAATCTTTTTATATTGATTTTATTTTTATTATTTTTATTATTATATTTAATTTTGATTTTTGTTGTTGTTGCAATGATCAAATGCTATGGAACTGTTACTATAACGTGTATACTGCACTGCCAGATAATTCTATAGAAGAGTATTTACATGTATTGGTTCTTTATGCACGCAATATGCTATTACAGGCTATAAGAGACTATCTTATTATATTTAAAGGGACATTCCTGAGTTTGCTGCAATTTTAAAGATGTTATCGACTAACAGATACTTTTTAACGATTGTAATTACATATCAAACATATTTTTCGACATAATATATTAGTGGCTGTATATTAAACGTGTTTCTGATCGTTCTAATATTTTTACTAGGTTAAATTTCATTTTATTTCCTAAAATATATTTTTTCGTACGTATGAAATGAAGACAAAATCCAGTTTGGGCTTCTTACAAATATTAAGACGACCAGAAACACGTTGAATATACAGACAATGATATTCTAAACAAGAAAATATATTTAATATGTAAGTTTAATCGTAGAAATATTTTATTAGTAGGAAACATCTTACAAAGAAAGAAATGTTTTATTTAACGACGCACTCAACACATTTCATTTACGGTTATATGGCGTCAGACATATGGTTAAGGACAACACATATTTTGAGAGGAAACCCGCTGTCGCCACTTCATGGGCTACTCTTTCCGATTAGCTGCAAGGGATCTTTTATTTGCGCTTCCCACAGGCAGGATAGCACAAACCATGGCCTTTGTTGAACCAGTTATGGATCACTGGTCGGTGCAAGTGGTTTACACCTACCCATTGAGCCTTGCGGAGCACTCACTCAGGGTTTGGAGTTGGTATTTGGATTAAAAATCCCATGCCTCGACTGGGATGCGAAACATCTTACAATGCAGCAAAGTCAGGAATGTCGTTTTAACGTTCAAACTGGAGTATCTCTAAAGTAGTGTGTAGTTACAAACAGTTTGCTATAAGATAATTAACAACAACAAAAACTTGTGACTGTTAATTCATATTGAACTTTTCGTTTTTTAAATTCTTGACTCTTTTAGATAACACTGCAGTCATTGCCGGGGTAACAGTTGGGATTAGCCTGTCCGTCTGTCTGTCTGTCGTTGCAGTAGTTATCTACAGGTAAGATATTGTAATTACAATAAAACATATACTAAATGACAAAAGAAACGCAGATATTAATGTAGTTTAAAACAAAATTATTTTAAAAATATTCAATTGTATCCCATTAGATTTGTGTCTTTTAAAAGAATCAGTGTCTTATGAAAATTGTAGAAACATTTTGACAACCTATTTATTGAATTGGTTTATGATAAAATATATATATGCAATAAATTCTGCGTTTCTTTGGTTGTTCAGTCTATTATTACCGTTCATTTGATGATGCGTTTCTGTGTATAAAACAAAACAAACTAGACCAGATGACACTATATTTAGCTTAAAACCCCCCCCCCCCCCCCCCCCCCCCAAGTATTATTATCTACGATTTATATTTTATGTTAAACGAGTTTCATAATATTCATCCAACAAGGGAACACTTCCACTCACTTGCATTGACATTTTATTATCAGATGATGAATGTGAGTAAAAAAAACCTTTTTAATTTTAATTTCAATTTTAATGAATGCCCCAAAATTCAAATTCTCGTTGTCGCTATTGAAATATCACGTAATCAATATTACACCGGCCTTGGTGGCGTCGTGGCAGGCCATCGGTCTACAGGCTGGTAGGTACTGGGTTCGGATCTCAGTCGAGGCATGGGATTTTTAATCCAGATATCGACTCCAAACCCTGAGTGAGTGCTCCGCAAGGCTCAATGGGTAGGTGTAAACCACTTGCACCGACCAGTGATCCATAACTGGTTCAACAAAGGCCATAGTTTGTGCTATCCTGCCTGTGGGAAGCGCAAATAAAAGATCCCTTGCTGCCAATCGGAAGAGTAGCCCATGTAGTGGCGACAGCGGGTTTCCTCTCAAAATCTGTGTGGTCCTTAACAATATGTCTGACGCCATATAACCGTAAATAAAATGTGTTGAGTGCGTCGTTAAATAAAAGACTTCTTTCTTTAGTCAATATTACAAAACTATGTGTATGAGTAAAGTTAAAGTTAATTTATGTTTTGTTCAGCGATACTACTAGAGAAGGTAATATAGGAGAATGCAATGACTTAGACAGGGTTTTATATGGGGTGGGATGGACGAGGACAAACAAACTCCCAGCTTAGTAAATCATGTTAGCATTGAAAGACAGACTAATATATAAGATGCCAGCAAAAAGGGTGTGATTTGGGCGATTTGCCACCCTCTGGTTACGCCAATAGATCCTAGTGATGTAAAGAAGAAAGACGGTAAAGTTTTAGACCATATGTGATGCATGATGGTTGTACGGGTAACAGTGTATATTTCGAAACAGGCACGGCGGAGCAGGGTTCGGGGGGGGGGGGGGGGGGGAGCCCCTCTCTACAATAATTCTGAATCAAAAATATTATTTGTAGTAAATCTTAAATCGGTGAGAGGGTCATAACATAACATAAATACAAATTGTCTCAGTCAACCTCACCCCCCCCCCCCCCCCCCCCCACGAAAATGTCTACTTGCTTCCGCCGTGCCTGCGACGCATATGAATAACATAAATGATTTATATTTACAAATGCAGAAAACTTCGTTTGAAAAGGACGAAACAGATGTGGTTACTGGACAACGCAGAGGTGAAAATAAAGAACACCAGGGTGAACTATTCCACCCAACCCAGAAAGAATCTCATACGAATGGTATACACACTATTTTGTTGTTGTTCTTGATCGAGCGTAAACTTACGTTCGCAAATAGCATAACACGATACTGTTTAAATTTTTTATGATATTTATTCACTCATCCACCCTAAAATATATATACACACTCACCCATTAACATTCACACACACACACACACACATGCATAAAAACAAACATGAGAGAGAGAGAGAGAGAGAGAGAGAGAGAGAGAGAGAGAGAGAGAGAGAGAGAGAGAGAGAGAGAGAGAGAGAGAGAGAGAGAGAGAAACACACACACAAACATACAGAGAGCCTAGGATAGAGACACACACACACACACACACAGACAGACAGACAAACAGAAAGACGGACAGAAAGAGTCACAGACTGTCATCTTATATATACAGAGACAGACAGACACACACACACACACACACACAGACAGGTAGAAAGAAAGAGTCAAAGACAGATACTTTCAGATAAACATACAGACATACGGGCATACAGCACGACAGACAGACTGACAGATGTAAAGAGTCAGAGAGACAGAGACTAACAGATAGACACACCAGTCGTGGATCCAGGCGGGGGTCCCAAGGGGCCCGGCTCACCCCTATGTTTGGTCAACCAATATATATTACAGAATACACAATATATGCAAACTTGTCCCGTCCACCTGACAAGGACCTTTAAATTCTATTTTCAAAAACAACAACGGGTTTTAGATTATAAAATCCTAGACTACTATATAATTGTTTACTTTGCCATTACTTTAAGAAGTTTTAAAATAGTAAGTATGTACTCTGTTTGTCCACAGGAAACGCGAGGAACTCTTGGTTTTGGTTCCTGTACAAGTTTAGACAGAAATATGTTGTTCACACCGATAGGAAATTACAGGGTGAGAATCTATTTGCTTTTAAAATAAAATAATAAATTGTAATAATATGTTACTGAGTTTGACTTATTATAATTATATAATAATATTATACATGTGTATCTCAGTATCGAACGGGGCGGGACGTAACACAGTGGTAAAATAACATAATAAATTGTAATAATATGTTACTGAGTTTGACTTATTATAATTATATAATAATATTATACATGTCTATCTCAGTATCGAACGGGGCGGGACGTAACACAGTGGTAAAATAACATAATAAATTGTAATAATATGTTACTGAGTTTGACTTATTATAATTATATAATCTATTATACATGTCTATCTCAGTATCGAACGGGGCGGGACGTAACACAGTGGTAAAATAACATAATAAATTGTAATAATATGTTACTGAGTTTGACTTATTATAATTATATAATAATATTATACATGTCTATCTCAGTATCGAAGACGTAACACAGTGGTAAAGCGCTCATTGATGCGCGGTCGGTTTACGATCAACCCCCATCGGTGGCCCCATTTGGCTATTTCTCGTTCCAACCAGTGCTCCACAACTGATGTAACAAAGGCCGTGGTATGCACTATCATGTCTGTGGGATGGTGGATATAAAAGATCCCTTGCTGCTAATCGAAAAGAGGAGCCCATGACGTGGCAACAGCGGTTTTCCTCTCTCTATATCTGTGTGGTCCTTAACCATATGTCTGACGCCATACAACCGTAAATAAAGTGTGTTGAGTTCGTCGTTAAATAAAACATTTCCTTCCTCAGTATTTCAAGCTTCTGACAATCCGGAACACTCGCTTTATTGCAAAATAATAAAAAAATATCTGAAGATTGTTGAGACCAAAATTAAAGCTGCATATACACAGCTCTGGGCCTGGGGATAATTATTAAATTATATAAGTCTGTTCCGGACCTCCCCCCCCTCTCTCTCCAGACCCCCTCTCCCTCTCCCTCCCTCCCTCCCCCTCTCTCTCTCTCTCTCTCTCTCTCTCTCTCTCTCTCTCTCTCTCTCTCTCTCTCTCTCACTCTCTCTGTCAGCACAAAAATGCATCAGCTATTGGTATCAAACTAAGATAAATGCAAAAATTCAAAACATTATTAATCAATGTTCCGGATGAGACAAAAAGTAGACTCTTATGTAAAATGGCTAACGTGGATTTGTATAGACACTGTGTACTCAAGTTGTGTCGTAAACAATTTCTTTGAACTTGCTCAGAAACGATTTTATCTCTAGTAAAATTGATTTGTTGCTTTGATTTTAATTTAATTTTAATTTTTTATTTGCTTAAGTCATTTTAGTCAACACCAGTAATGCACAATTTAGGGGTACAGCCAATTTGTTTAAAACTCATAATTTGAATCACATTTATTTCTATTAAGAGAAGAAACAGTTCGAAAGTTACTTTCACTTTTTACACATGATATTATCAAAAATACACTGTGGTCATAATCATATTATCGCATGCAATTTATAGCTGTAGGAGAAAATGTGAAATGGAAGAAGTAATATAAATACTGAAAAATTAAATTTAGCGCCAAACGAGTCAGTCAAGTGCAAGTCTATTTCGGTTTCTGTTACATAAATATTTCTTAATGTTAACAGTGGAGTAGGGTTTAAATGTGGATGTAGGGGGCGAGGACACGATCCCCAAACCCTCTGGCTCTGAGAACCCTTTAATCCGCATTGCAGTTAAATGTATAATACGCCCGCTCTTACCGTATTCGTCACGCTATATGCTATTTTACGAACCAATTTACCTTTAATAAATCCGTATAAATGAGTGAATGACGTCAGTGTGCTATTTTCTATCCTATTTGTTGTGTATTAAATATAACTCGTCTCCCTGCAGGGATCTGTGGTGGCGGTGAAGACCATGCAGCATCGGGCTATCAAGCTGACACCGGAAATAGTAGCCGACCTAACTGTGGTACGTACACCTAATATAGCAAACTGTTCTTTACACACCATTCGTTTCATTTCAACTTATTTTCGTGCTTACATCCAATTAAGGTTCAAGCACGCTTTCATGGGCACACGCATCAGCTATCTGGGCTGTCTGTACAGGACAGTGGGTCAGTTGTTAGTTGTTAGTGAGAGAGAAGAGTGTAGTGGTCTTACACCTACCCACTGAGTCGTTAAAACTCGCTCTGGTTGGGAGCCGAGTACCTTTTTTTACAGGTACCCTATACATGTTTCAAGCATAAGGCTACTTGACACAGTAGCACTAGATGAAATAAAATTGAATACACTTTTTTGCCCAAATGAAACTATTTTTTCTTTTTACAACCAACACACTCACATTTATCACCAATCACAGGACTTGTGGTGTTCACTTCTCTATCAAAAGTTCGCTGCACCTCGAACTTTGACCCAGCCAGAAGTTATTTGGTTTAGTACTACCTCTGGGTGGGAGCAGGTATCGGGCACCGAACCCAGTACCTTCCAGCCTTATGGTCGATGGCTTAAGCACGACACAACCGAGACCGATCTTTACACTGCAAAGACGCCTCCAAAACCGATCGCATAATCAGGGCGGTAGTTAGCCTGAGATGACTAATGGATGGGGTGGGGGTCTTTCACCTACCCGTCAAGTCGTTCAAACTCGCTCTGGGTGGGAGCCGGTACCGGGCACCGAACCCAGTACTTACCAGGCTTAATGTCCGATGGCTTAACCACGACACCTGGGCTGCTTTATACAAATAGTTGCTTATATTAATAACGGTAATCATGGCGATTTGAGCGGATTTGACAAGCGACATACATGTAGGTTGCATAGTACCAAAGAAGAGAGTACCGTGTCAAAGTTCGACGTGCACCGTCAAATATTTACGGAGTAAAAGCAGCTGTGGGTGTGATTGGTAGTAATATGTGACATTGATTATTTGTGCAAATACTATTATCCATTGACAATAAATAAATACACTTTTATTTGTTATACAGTTGTTATGCAGTATATACCGGAGGTTGAAACTAATGCGGGGTACCCCCAAAAATGGAACTGCAATTTTCAGCAAAAATGACGGTTGCTATTAAAAACATAAATTAAATCTCTTAAATGATACGTGACCCCCCATTTTCTTGCAGCTAGATTAGATGTGAGGTGCCACACTTTCTATTGCTGTACTTCCTGGGTGTGTTGAAACGCTGCTTATATCAGTTTTATTAGTAAACGTTAACATTATCGGCAATAGGAATTGATTTGGTCTAATGGAACCTGTAAATCTATTTTTAATTTCAGTTAAAAGAGCTTCAACACGACAATCTAAACCAGTTCGTTGGTTGCAGCATGTCGCCAGGCAACACTTATGTCCTTTTCAAGTATTGTAGTAAAGGCAGCCTGCAGGTGGGTCGAACTATACATTAGTTCCATTACTAACCAATATAGTATACATGCATAAATAATTATATATATATACTTGAACTTTACAGATTATCTATTATTAAGTACTAGGGCTTTGATTTATTTGAAACTTATATGCATAATATGCATTATATATTTCAAGCTGCAACGTATTGTGTATCTGCTTTGAATTATTTGATTTCACTGCTGTTAATAATTTATTTTAAATTTCTTTGAAAGTTTGTTTTGTATATCGACCCCACTAGAGCACATTGATTTATTAATCATCGGCTATTAGATGTCAAACATTGGTAATTTGTATACATAGTCTTAGAGAGGAAACCCGGTAAACTATTCCATTAGTAGCAAGGGATCTTTTATATGCACCGTCCCGCAGACAGGATAGCACATACGATGGCCGTTGATATACCAGTCACGGTGCACTGGTTGGAACGAAGTATAGCCCTATGGGCCCACCGAAGGGGATCGATCCTAGACTGACCGTGCATCGTGTGAGCGCTTTACCACAGGGCTACGTCATGTCCCAAATTCCTTTGAATACATTGTTGTTTCTGGTCGAAGCATCTTTAAAATAGTCATTTATTTACGTCCATTTGGATGTTAGCTGTCCCAATGTCTACCGTTAGCATAGCAAGAATTTTATAATGGGGGGGGGGGGGGGGTGTAGGGTGTGTGTCATCATCTCTGGGGGAGGGCCAGCGATACTGACTGGGTAAGGTAAGGACTGAGCCCCTTTAATTCTACTTATATGATCCACTCCTTCATATACATGTATCTAATTAACGTATTTCATACGAGCGAACGCTCTATCTATTTTGTGTATTTGCAGGACGTCTTGGAAAACGACGACATAAATATTGACTGGATGTTCAAAATATCCTTTGCAACAGATCTATCAAAGGTATATATACTGAAGATAATAATTATATACTCTTAAAAAAAAAACGTAAGGAAAACTGAAATATTAATGTTAATATCAACTATTAGACCGAAGATACGTTTTGACCACAGACATCCTAGTAAAGAACGTCCAGGTCTGTTTATCAACACACCGAAACACACTCCACAGTTTGCACGTGCATCACGCAGTTGCCCCGTATACGTGCGTGGGGTGTCATTCTCGATTTTGACAATTTCCAGGAATGTCGATTGATCACTGTGTAACATTAGTTCTGTCAATCGTTTTCATTCTGTTGATCATACAGTTGTTATTGTTTTGTTTTTAGTCATTTTTATTGTTTGAATTTGCGATGCGTTTTATGCAACTGATAAAAAACTTTCAAATTTCACTTCTGACTCCAATCGTCCTTCAAGACCTTTGGTGGTCATAAATACTGAACTACCGGTTGTAATGTTTGCCCAATTAATTCACTATTATCATATAACCATTCCCCACAACTAATATACCTTACAATTTTGGCAATTGTAAATTCCTATTAACGTTGCCCTACTTTTTTTGAAGAGTATATATTAAACTAAATCCGGGGTTGTGGCGTACGTATTTACGTATGTGAACATATATAGACTATATAACAGCCCCCCCCCCACCCCAAAAGAGGTTTCGTACCTAAAACAAAATCACAACACCACCACCACCACCCTTCCTACAAAAAAAACCCCAACCCCACCAACTATAAAACAAAAAACACCAACCACGAAACATCAACAATAAAACATACTAGGTGGAGGGCAGTAGAAAAAGAAAGAGTGACAACTGGTAGAGCCAGTTATATATTATATATTTTGATTTTGACAAGGGTGAGGGTGATGTGGGCATTGCATTATGAGTTAGGGGACAATGCCACCACTATCCGCTTCCAACGTCTATATGTAACACAGGGTCTATACGTATCAACTAGTCAAGAGTGTTTTGAAGTGTATATAGAACGAAAGAAAAAATTCAATCTATATAGTGGTTTGGTGTTTCCATTTCCATTGCTCGGGAAAAGATGAAATTTCATCAATAGCTTGTAGCTCCGTCCGAAATTGTTTGAACGGCCGGTACACACAAACACTGATTACTGTTGATAACAAAAGACCGAGAGCCATTTACACGATCTTTGAGACTCTTTCCCACGAGAGATGATTGGATCGTAAACGCGTTTCTGTCTAGCTTGTGACATGCCCATAGCGCACTTCCACCTTGCGGCTACGACGACCTTACCATAGCGACATTCTGCCAAAATGCTTTAAGGAACATTATTGACTTTGCAGCCATTAAAAGATGATTCCGACTAATAAAACATTTGTAACGACTAAAAGTACTTATTACTAAATATACAGATTTTATTTTAGAATATTACTTTCTATATATATCCAGTGTGTTTCCGATAATTCTAATGTTTGAAAGTAGCCCAAACTGGATTTTGTGTTACAAAAGAAATTTTTAGGATAACCCCGAAATAAAACCCAACAACCGTAAACCAAATAAAGTATGCTGCATCCAGGAAAGAATGTACAGACAAATGATAGGTAATCAATATATTTTGATGGTATATCAAAGACTGTGATATGTGCTATCCTGTGGAATTGTGCATATAAAATATCCCTAGCTACTAATTGACAAATGTGGCGGGTTTCCTCTCTAAGACTATATCAAAATTACCAAATGTTTGAGATCCATAGCCAATGATTAATAAATCAATGTGCTCTAGTGGTGTCAACAAAAAATAAAACAAAACATAAACAGTTTGTTTGCCCCGATATGGGTGCCTCTCAATATAAAATTCTGGCTGCGCCAATGTTCCAATGTTCTGCTATGACCTATAAGACGTAAGAAGAAAAGTAAAAGTGTTTTAGAAATAAAAACTTTACTATGTTTATGTCCAATTTAGGAAGAAACTGGCTTAGAAAAAACAACTTGTAGTAAATTCCATAGCATGAAAAAAAGCGTTCCCCGTGGGGCGGACTTTAGGTAGACATTCGGGCTTGCCATCTGGCTAACACATACATATTTGCTTTCCACTCTCCTATGTCGAACTTTTGTTTTCATCTTTTATTTGTTAAGTTCTTTAGTTTCATTTCATCTTCGACTTCTGTTTCCTCGTTATCAGATGAAAACTGGAACGTGCTTATGTGCTCATAATGTGTGTAATTTTGCTAAGGTTTCGCATGACGAATTTTGCATATGGAACAAAAATCCATATGAGTAAATATACTTTGGTACGACCTCAGGACTAGATGCAGATCCGTTTGTTTTAACACATTTGTTTTTAAAAATAGGGTTAAAATTCATAGTAGTCCTTAACTTGTGACTATAGTATACACACGCAGATTTCCCTAGCAAGGAAATATAATCAATACATAATGCCAATTATTGAAAATGCTTTATTTGCCAGGAACATGTCTTGAATTAGGAATGTATAAGTACATTCGTCTTACAATGGCCATGTTTTGAATAATTTCACAATTTGGTCATCATTTCACAGTAAGGAATTTCCTTCTTTGTATTAGGGTATGGAGTACATTCACAAGAGTATTCTTCGGTCGCATGGCAATCTGAAGTCCAGCAACTGTGTCATCGACAGCAGATGGGTCCTGAAGGTCACAGATTATGGGGCAGTGACGTCACAGTTACAGGAGCCAGACGATGAAATTAGAGAACACGAATACTATAACAGTAAGAATTTTATTGTACAAAATAATTAAAATCTCCTCCATTAAGGAGGTTCGAACCGGGGATCAGCTATGCGACTCCAGTGTAACGTTCTACCAACTGTGCCAAATAGTAAAATATTCTCACTGGTGACTGCCAGCACTTACTTAATAAAACATAATATTTAGTCTTTAATGCTACGTTATTATGTATAGTCTTTCATAACTGTAATGCACATACACCAAATTATTAACTAGCTAGCAAACGTTTCGCTAACGTTCGCGAACTATTTTATTGGTTCCCGACGTAACCATCTGGCGGACGTTTTTCTGCTCGGTCTGACAGAACTCAGCCCAGTCTTAGCATCCATAGCTAAACATTGGGTGGAACGTACCCCAGTGGTAAAAGGCTCCCCTGATGCGATCCCCGTCATTGGGCTCATTAAGCTATTTCTCGTTCCACCATGTGTGTTGCGATGATGCATATAAACGATTCCTTGCTACTAATGGAACAAAATATAGCGGATTTCCTCTCTAAGACTATGCAAGAATTACTAAGTGTTTGACATACAATAGCCGATGATTAATATCTTAATGTTCTCTAGTGGCGTCGTTAAATAACACAAACGTAAACTTTTATAGCTAAAATTAATTAGACGGAGAATATCTCCTCTATGAAAACTAAATAAAGACAAACAATACAAATTTAGCACAAAAAAAGAAGAAACAAGCAAGAAAAAGGAAACAAAAGACGAAAACAATTGTATATAAAACAACAAACAACCATAAACTATTAATAAAATGATATATTTAATATATTAAATGAGTATACTGAATATAAATTTATTTATACACTCTTCTACAAACATCCAGGAGAGTATTATTTAATTACACGTATAGTCTGAGACCGAAGGCTATCATTTCAATATTTTACGCACCCTACATGAGTTATTTGCTTTCTAAACATATTTTGCATTTTTAAATGAAGAATTTGGTTTTCTCCACCAAATTTCAGAGTTGTTGTGGACAGCCCCGGAACTGTTGCGTCTAGAGAAACGGCCAGCTAAAGGAACACAGCAAGGAGATGTGTACAGCTTTGGAATTATTCTGTCCGAAATTATGCTCAGATGTGGAGCATATTATTACAACAATATTTCATCAAAAGGTACATTTATATTAAAATTACCGGCCTCGGTGGCGTCGTGGTTAGGCCATCGGTATACAGGCTGGTAGGTACTGGGTTCGGATCCCAGTCGAGGCATGGGATTTTTAATCCAGATACCGACTCCAAACCCTGAGTGAGTGCTCCGCAAGGCTCAATGGGTAGGTGTAAACCACTTGCACCGACCAGTGATCCATAACTGGTTCAACAAAGGCCATGTTTTGTGCTATCCTGCCTGTGGGAAGCGCAAATAAAAGATCCCTTGCTGCTAATCGGAAAGAGTAGCCCATGTAGTGGCGACAGCGGGTTTCCTCTCAAAATCTGTGTGGTCCTTAACCATATGTCTGACGCCATATAACCGTAAATAAAATGTGTTGAGTGCGTCGTTAAATAAAACATTTCTTTCTTTTTTTTATATTAAAATTACACATACGCAATTTCACAAAATAAAAAAAGACCTCACCAAAATGCCCCTCTCAAAACCTCCCCAACAAATAAAACAAAACCAACAAAAAACCCAACAAATTCCCCCACCAACCCCCCTCCCCCCAAAAAAACAAAACAACAACAAAAAAACCCCAAAACAAACGAAACCAAAACAAAACAAAACAAGTACCCCCTATCCCTAGCAACATTCATGTACAGTAAGAAGAGGTTTTCTTTTTTTCTTTTTGTTTTGAGTCCCATAAGTTTTAAAATACTAAGTCAGAACAAATGATTTACCAAGTTTTTTTTAATACTCCACGCATAGTGTTTTGGTTAACAATATTCATATTTTCAATCCATGTTGTGAATGACCCTTTAGATTAGATTTTCTAATTATGATGCGTAAACTAGATCATAAAATAAGACATGACATTCGGATTCCACAATATATGCCATTCGTTTAATTCGATTAATAGCGAGTGATATTTGACGTACACATACTGGTAAAGGGAACAAAAAACCCAGGAAAAACACCACAAACAGACACATGATTATAATTTTATTGAAGATTCGTCACATATTATGTCACAAACAGACACGTTATGTATAATATATTTTTTTATTGAACATGCGTTACATCTTGTGTCACAAACAGACATATTGTGTATAATATAATTTTATTGGAAGATTCGTCACATCTTGTGTCATAAACAGACACATTGTGTATAATATGATTTTATTGAAGATTTGTCACATCTTATGTCACAAACAAACACATGATGTATACTATGATTTTAATGAAGATTTATCACATCTTATGTCAGAAACACAGTATAATAATATGATTTTATTGAAGATTTGTCACATCTTATGTCACAAACAGACACATTATGTATAATATAATTTTATTGGAAGATTTGTCACATCGTATGTCACAGACAGACACATTATGTATAATATGATTTTATTGAACATGCGTTATATCTTGTGTTACAAACAAACACACTATGTATACTCTGATTTAAAAAAAAGATTTGTCACATCTTATATCACAAACAGTGACTTTATGTATAATATAATTTTATTGAAGATTCGTCACATCTTACGTCACAAACAGACACATTATGCATAACATGATTTTATTGAAGATTCGTCACATATTGTGTCACAAACAGACACATTATGTATAATATGATTTTATTGAAGATTCGTCACATTGTATGTCACAAACAGACACATTATGTATAACATGATTTTATTGAAGATTTGTCACATCGTATGTCACAAACAGACACACTATGTATAATATGACTTTATTGAAGATTCGTCACATCTTTTGTCACAAACAGACACATTATGTATAATATGATTTTATTGAAGATTCATCACATCTTGTGTCACAAACAGACACATTATGTAAAATATGATTTGACTGAAGATTCGTCACATCTTGTGTCACAAACAGACACATTATGTATAATATGATTTTATTGAAGATTCGTCACATTGTATGTCACAAACAGACACATTATGTATAACATATATTTATTGAACATGCGTTATATCTTGTCTTACAAACAGACACATTATGTATACTCCGATTTTTAAAAAAGATTTGTCACATCTTATGTCAAAAACAGTGACATTATGTATAATATGATTTTATTGAAGATTCGTCACATCTTATGTCACAAACAGACACATTATGTATAACATGATTTTATTGAAGATTCGTCACATCTTGTGTCACAAACAGACACATTATGTATAATATGATTTTATTGAAGATTCGTCACATCGTATGTCACAGACACATTATGTATAATATGATTTTATCGAAGATTCGTCACATCTTGTGTCACAAACAGACACATTATGTATAATATGATTTCATTGGAAGGTTCGTCACACCGTATGTCACAAACACACACATTATGTATAATATATATTTATTGAACATGCGCTATATCTTGTGTTACAAACAGACACATTATGTATAATATGATTCTATTGAAGATTCGTCACATCTTGTGTCATAAACAGACACATTATGTATATGTTTTTATTGAAGATTCGTCACATCTTATGTCACAAACAGACACATTATGCATATGATTTTGAGGATTCGTCATATGATATGTCACAAACAGACACATTATGTATACTATGATTTTATTGAAGATTTGTAAAATCTTATGTCACAAACAGACACTGTATGATAATATGATTTTAATGAAGATTTATAAAATCGTATGTCAAAAACAGACACAGTATGATAATATGATTAATATGATTTTATTGAAGATTTGCAACATCTTATGTCACAAACAGACACATTATGTATAATATGATTTTATCGAAGATTCGTCACATCATATGTCACAAACAGACACATTATGTATAATATGATTTTATTGGAAGATTCGTCACATCGTATGTCACAAACAGACACATTATGTATAATATGATTTTATTGGAAGATTCGTCACATCGTATGTCACAAACAGACACATTATGTATAATATGATTTTATTGAAGATTCCTCATATGACATTTGATGAGAAATATAAAATTTATTTCCTAATTTTATTTAAACGGTTATCACATTTATATCACATGCATCCCAGATGAGCAAATGTCAATTATTCAGTCTATCAGAAACTCTTGGAAATACACGTGGATCCATTGGCATGGTTCTAACAGAGAGTTTTAAGTCTCTTATGAAGTGTTTGACCTCGATTACACCAATTTAAAATAACAGGCATGAGGGGAATAAATGTTCACCGGACATTACGACCTGTAGTCATGGGAAATACAGTCAAGCCTGTCTTAAGTGGCGAAAAGTAGTCCAGAATGGCCGCTAAATACAAGATGCTACTTTTACAGCCTTTAAATATTTGTTGATGGTTTTTATTTTGTTTTTGTCCCCCCCCACCACCCCTCCCACCCCGCCCCAGTCCGTACTGCTAATGCCTGCTCGATACTTTACCGTGAATCAACTTGCCTTCTTTACAACTAATTCAATGTAACTGGAAAATATTAATTTGACCGTTTGGATTTCCATTCCCTCACCAGTTTGTTTTCACTGTTCGTGTAATTATTACTTTGTACGATGTATTGTCATTGTAGATGATTCTACAAATGTCAAGCGTCGCTTTCCCAGAAGCAATCAGATGCATTCCACAGGCACAATATATTAAATTGATACATACTAATTGGATCGTGATTGCTTATTTACTACACCTTGTCGCTGTTGTTTAAAATAATCCTTTCAAAATAATCCTTTCTTGTCATTTATTTATTTAATTATATTTTTATATTGTACTCATATGCCGTTGAATCACGGCCAGAGTGTAAATAAAGTTCGGTTCAGTTCAGCTTACCACATACATGTTAGCTGGCCATGTTACACAGGTACTCGCTTAATGCAGGTCACTTAACATCAAAAATCATTCGAGAGGAAATTAAGTGGCCACTTTAGACAGGTGGTTGCCGAATTTAGATGGCTGCTTGGGTAGGTTCGCTATACTTATTCCCTATCTACATTAAAGGGACATTCCTGAGTTTGCTGCAATTTTTAAGATGTTATCGACGAACAGAGACTTTTTAACGATTGTAATTACAAATCAAATGTGTTTTTCTGCATAAAATATCAGTGGCTGTATATTAAACGTGTTTCTGATTGTTCTAATATTTGTAGTAGGTTAAATTTCATTTTATTTCCTAAAATCCAGTTTGGGCTTCTTACAAATATTAAGACGACCAGAAACACATTGAATATACAGACACTAATATTCTAAACAAGAAAATATATTTAATACGTAAGTTTAATCGTAGAAATACTTTATTAGTCAGAAACATCTTACAATGCAGCAAACTCAGGAATGTCCCTTTAATTATTAAACATGTCATAAGGCTAACACCAGTGTTTTAACAACAAAATATACATTAAATACTGAATAATACATTTGTGGTAAAATTGTGTTCTATTTTCCTGGCTTCACGGGTCGCAATATTTGGGGAACGTTGTTAGCCTATATAGTGGAAAATTAATGCGAATGTTCCATTAAATACATTTGGCAGACTTTTGTTATCTTTTTCCTGGCTTCGCAGGTCGCAATATTTAGTGAACCTTGATAGCCCATACAGTGAAACATTTATTATTTCTCGAATAAGTTAGAAATTTCAACTCATGACACTGTATATTTTATTTTATAAAGATATTGTTTTATATGGCTGATAGTTAGAAAACCAACTGATTTTTTTTTTCACCACAGAGATTGTTACACGAGTCCGAAACGGGGAGGATCCGCCCTACAGACCTAAGGTGTACGACGATGGTGACGTCATGGATAAACCCATGCGCCTCATGGCGTCATGCTGGCTGGAGAACCCAGACTCGAGACCCACGTTTAACCAGATTAAGAAAAGTGTCATAGATCTAAATGGTGGAAAGTAAGTAACTGCAATATTATAATGAGAAAGTTATAACATCCAAGGAACTATTTTTTGTAAGTGCAGTTTAGTACCATGTCAGCGTCAGATAATAGGCATTGAAACAAACATTATGATACTAATAATAAGTTATCCTAAATGTAATTTACTTCGTTTGATTGTGATTAACTATTAAATTATTACAGAACTGTAAAATTCTGTCTCAAGTCTGTATCGACTGGCTGTTAACGAAGATCTAACTGCAAATGACCTAATGTGACAAAGTTCAAAATTGAATTCTGAAGGATTGTTGAAGATGACGCAATGAACCATTTTAAATTAGCACAACACTGTACACACATGCACCTACGTAGGCAACCATGGTATAAAACATACACCACTTAACTCAACATCCATAAGCAACACAGCAGCACGCATATTAAAGGCTTTGCCAAAAACAACAAAAAGCAAACCAAAACGAGCATCTCTCACCGTTCTTCCTCCTATTTTGTTTGGGGGTTGGTGGATGGAGGGAGGGAGGGAGGGGGGATCGTAAAACGTTCGTACATTGTAATATATTCTGTATGAGGTTCTTTTCGTTTGGTGTTGCATCAGGAAGACATCGATCCTGGACAACATGATCCAGCTGCTGGAGGCCTACAGTAATAACCTGGAGGATCTTGTCGCCGAGAGAACCAACGAGCTGGCTCAGGAGAAGCGCAAAACAGACAGACTTTTATATCAGATGCTTCCACCGTGAGTTGAAGTCTTTATACTCGTCACCGGGGCGGGACGTAGCCCCTTGGTAAAGCGCTCGCTTGATGCGCGGTCGGTCTGAGATCGATGCCCGTCGGTGGGCTCATTGGGCTATTTCTCGTTCCAGCCAGTGCATCACGACTGATATATCAAAGGCCGTGGTATGTACTATCCTGCTTGTGGGATGGCGCATATAAAAGATCCCTTGCTACTAATGGAAAAAATGTAGCGGGATTCCTCTCTAAGACTATATGTCAAAATTACCAAATGTTTGACATCCAATAGCTGATGATTAATAAATCAATGTGCTCTAGTGGTGTCGTTAAACAAAACAAACTTCATACTTTTCACTGACCATTCTCTAGGGCACAGTCTGGAGCCACAGTCTATATAGTGGTGTGGGGGAGAGACAAGCCAAATTTGTATCATTATTTATATACAGCAGGAAACAAAACGTGTACACTTTCGTCATCGAATGGCGGGGGGGGGGGGGGGGGGGGGGGGGGGGCATACACAGCACACACGGTTCCTACGGGTCTGCAGTTGTTTTCTTGCATGTAAATATTCACAAAGGTGCTTTCCATCCTAACACGAGGAAAGTCCGGAAAACAAATTTGCGTACCGGCCCCACGTACTTTGAACTGCCCTTTTTAAATGGCTTTTTAAAAATTATTATTAATAATCCACTAAACAAAGTAAAGGGTCAGAATTCACGACGATGTATAGTTTTTCATATCGGAACACTTCGATTTATGTCGTGAGCCGTATTTTCACGTTCGCTGATTTTCGGCAATTACCCACAACAGTTACTCATTCGGAAACAGTTTTCCGCTCTTTGAAATTAAAAACATACGACACCGGTGCAGAACTTTGCCGAACTCGATGGGTTAAAAGGCATGACATATTTGAAGTAATGACAGAATTATACCCGGCTATTATTACTTGCTTAGACAAGATGAGAACTTCACCGAAGGACTGGAATCGTTACGCCATCAATGATGCTGGTTGTTATTTTCGTGCAATGACATTATTCGGATTCGTCATGACACTCATTGTGACAATGTCCTGCGTGGCATACATACGAATCTTGACCGTCTGTCTTCGGGGCAGATCGGCTGACAATTGGCTGACAATTGGCTAATACCCTTTCTGTCTGTCCATCGGTTCCGAGAAGGCTGCTACGTAGAACAACATTGCCGCAATGCGCCTGTCCTGGACCCAGAGGAATATTACAGAAGAAACCTCACTATACCGTGTCTGGATCACATCATACAACAATTATCGAAAGGTGTCAGTGACAGTCACGTTACTGCAGTTAAGTCTCTTCACCTAATACAATCTATCATGAGGCCAGGATTAGTGGAACTGACCAAGCCTTTAATTGAATACCACAGAGAAGATTTACCCAACCCATCTGATGCATCAGTCATTGATGTTGAAATAGATTTATGGGAAAGACACTTAGTCCATGAGCCAGGACTCAAACTTTGACCTGGGGGGACGAATGCTCATAGAATACATTCCTAGGGATAGCAAATTTATGATAGCATTGCCGTAGTCAGAACATTCTATGTGTATCTTCCCGTTTTGTTACATTAACCCCATTTCCACGACAGTTATATTGTTACAAAAGGGTGACTATATTAAAAGCATTGTAAAATATGTGTCAGGGCATTTAGGAATACAGTGGGGAGTTAATGGACTGGAGACTTTAGATACGTTACCAATATTGAACTTTTTTGTGGATTATGGTTTCATATAACATTTTTTGTAACGTTACAAAATACAATTCTCACAGTTTTATTTTTCAGTAGAAATTTGACATAAAATGTCTCGCTCTAGCCAGTGCACCACGACTGGTATATCAGAAGCCGTGGTATGTGCTATCCTGTCTGTGGAATGGTGCATATAATGGATCCCTTGCTGCTCTCTCAAAATATGTGTGGTCCTTAACCATATGTCTGACGCCATATAACCGTAAATAAAATGTGTTGAGTGCGTCGTTAAATGAAACATTTCCTTCCTTCCTATATGTAAACATTTTTTATCAGTTGCATACGCCGCATCGCAAATGCAAACAATAAAAATTAATAAAAACAAAACAATAACAACTGTATGATCAACAGAATGAAAAAGATTGACAGAAATAATGTTCCACAGTGATTAATCGACATCCCTGGAAATTGTCAAAATCGACAATAAAACCCCACACACGAGTACGGGGAAACTGGGTGATGCACTTGCAAACTATGGAATGTGTTTCGGTGTGTTGATCAACTACCGGTTGTAATGTTTGCCCAATTAATTCACTATTATCATATAACCATTCCCCACAGCTAATTATCCTTACAGTTTTGGCAACTGTAAATTCTTATTAGAGTTACCCTACTTTATTTTAAGAGTATATGTCAAGGTTAGTGTGAAGTTATATCGTAATTCCGAGATAGTATCTCGTAATTACGAGTTAGTTATCTTGTGATTACTAGATAGCATCTCGTAATTACTAGATAACATCTCGTAATTACTAGATAGCATCTAGTGGCACTAACTGGCTTCCGTACAAGGGCCATATCCCCATCAAAAATGGGTAAATCGTCATGAAAGTCAAACTTGATCTGTAACAGTACATGATGAAACAATACACAAAATATGAGCTCAGTATCTCAAAGCCTTCTGCAAGACACATCCGGAAAACATATGTGGGACAGACGGACGGACGGACGGACAGACGGACGGAGATGAAACCTATAGTCCCCTCCGGTTGGACCGGTAGGGGACTAAAAAAAAACATCCATGGTACAGGTATATGAAGGAAGGAAATGTTTTAGTTTACGACGCACTCAACATATTTGAGTACGTCGGTTATATAGCATCGGATATATGGTTAAATACCACACAGATATTGAGAGAGAAAACCCGCTGTCGCCACTTCATGGGCTACTCTTTTCGATCAGCAGCAAGAGATTTTTTATATGCACCATCCCATAGACAGGATAGTACATACCACGGTCTTTGATATGCCAGTCGTGGTGCACTGGCTGGAACAAGAAATAGCCCAATGGGCCCACCGACGGGGATTGATCCCAAAACAACCACGCATCAAGCGAGCGCTTTACCACTGGGCTACATCCCGCCCCCGGTCATATGGAGTCATCTCTATAGATAAAAGATAATCTACCAAAAAGTGCCATGAATTTGGGAATGGGGAGGAGGGGGGGGGGGGGGGGTTATTAAATTTTGTATTTGTATTTGTATTTTTTCTTAAATATTTAATATTGATTTGATGTACCATAAGTCTCACACTGTATTTATTTGTTTTTAGATCTGTCGCAAACCAGCTTAAGGGTGGACTCTCCGTGGTACCCGAATCCTATGAAGATGTATCAATTTTCTTCTCAGACATCGTGGGATTTACTAGTATTGCTGGGAAGAGCCAACCACTCGATGTAAGCATACAGATAAAGATGTTTTGTACTATTGTTTATCAGACGTTAAATCAAGTACATTGCATTCAAAGTGATTTTATGCTAATGATGATTGTTGTGTAGCTAACGTCCGTTTACAACTAAAGTACCTACTAATTGCATACTTTAAACTTTGCACACAGATTCTGAATATAATGTACAGGAAAAAGAGAGAGAGAGAGAGAGAGAGAGAGAGAGAGAGAGAGAGAGAGAGAGAGAGAGAGAGAGAGAGAGAGAGAGAGAGAGAGAGAGAGAGAGAGAGAGAGAGAGAGAGAGAGAGAGAGAGAGAGAGATACTTATTTGGGATATAGGTACAGACAACTATTAGTACAGATAGATATAAAGCACAAGTACAAATATATATTACCGTAAGGACCGACAGATATTAGCGTAAGTACAGGTGCTATAATGTATACGTACAGATAGATATTAGTATAAAACTAGTATGGAAATCCTTAATTTAAAATGTCCCAAAATCCATAACCAAAAAGGCACCTTATTCGGCAGAAATCTCTGTATTTATACCAATATTTTCAATTGATTATTTCAGGTTGTGGAATTGTTGAATGACTTATACACCACATTTGATGGAATTATCTCGAAACACGACGTCTATAAGGTATCACATGCATACATTTCAGCCTTGATCGACACATTACCTTCACGAACGGTAGCGCGTTCGCACGCACGCACGCACACGTATAGCTTCTAGTTTCTGTTACATAATTTAAAAATTGAAATCTACATTAAGAATCGTATATCATGGTGTCATGCTGAATTGATTTTTGAAACCATAGCCATTAAATTTTCCTTTTACATTATTTAAAAATGTCGAACATGAATAAACTATTGGAGTTTCTGGTATAACAGTTGGTTACATTGTGAATAAGATTAATGTATAAAGCACGCCAGGGACTTAAAATCATTTGTAATCACTCACTTTACGTTGTACCTTACTGGATGGCATTTCAAGGTTGTCTAAATCTACTAAGTACGATGCATCACTGACCTAAATGATGGCTAATACTATTCCAGAAGCATGTACTATCAAGTAAACTATCTCCTCGGGACCGGCTGTCCTCCTATAGACGAGACACTAGATAGAGATTCATGGAATCAACCACTATTTTGCCAAATGCCCATTCGACTCTGTGTTGTACAAAGATACGGTCTTGATCACGGATAGCGGTTTAGTCGTTCAGATTATATTGTCAAAACAGGTTACACATACAGTCAGACTAGGCCGATATTAAAGGGACATTCCTGAGTTTGCTGCAATATTTAAGATGTTATCGACTAACAGAGATTTTGTAACGATTGTAATTACATATCAAATATATTTTTCAACATACAATATTAGTGGCTCTAAGACAAAATCCAGTTTGGGCTTCTTTCAAAAATTAAGACAGCCAGAAACACATTGAATATACAGACACTGATATTCTAAACAAGAAAATATATTTAATATGTAAGTTTAATCGTAGAAATATTTTATTAGTCGGAAACATCTTACAATGCAGCAAACTCAGGAATGTCCCTTTAAAAAGATCTAGACCCAAGCGTCGGGCTAGCGCATTTGTCGCACTCTGCAGTCTAATCATGAACATGTAGAATGGGACGAGAATATCTGGAAACTGCTGAAATAATTGCATGTAATATCCAGTGACACGTACTTCATGGGAATTTGAATTAACAATTAAAAAAACCTCACATACATATACATGAGTACTACCACCACACACACTCATCAACAATGAATGCAACACTCGTTTTAAGAGAGTTTATAAGTTTATATTTAAGATTGCCAATGGAAACGCGTTATATAAAAGAAATATGTAAGATTAGAATATGCGCTCATAGATTAAATGTAGAATCTGGCAGATATCGAAACATTGAACGATCAGAAAGAATATGTACTCTGTGTAACGCTAATGCCATAGAAGATGAATATCACTTTATAATAGAGTGTCCACAATACTTAAGATTTTGTTTTGTAAATATATAAAAATGTATTATTATAAGCAGCCAAGTGTGTATCGTTTTATACAATTATTAACCACCGGTAACAATAAGAAATTGAATAACCTTGGCAAATATTTAGTGCAAGCGAATACCATTAGAGATCGGTTAATGCAGGATAATAGTTAATGTAATAAATGTAACTTATATCACTTCATTTGTCCATGATTATATACACACCCACCATTGTTTTGCACGTGTCTATTTTTATAACTATATTGTATTATTTATGTTATGTATCCAGCTGATGAGTTGTAAAATTCAAAGCAAATAAAGACTTTGAACTTGAACTTGTCAAATAAGTAGCCTAGGCATACTTGAAGAATTAGGGCCGAATTTACTACGAAACCTGGTTTTCTTAAATGCAGGTGTTTAAAGGGACATTCCCGAGTTTGCTCCATTGTAAGATGTTTCCGACAAATAAAATATTTCTACGATTAAATTTACATATTAAATATATTTTCTTGTTTAGAATATCAGTATCTGTATATTCAATGTGTTTCTGGTCGTCTTAATATTTGTAAGAAGCCCAAACTGGATTTTTTCTTCAAATAATTTCGTACGTACGAAAAAATAGTTTTTAGGAAATAAAATGAAATTTAACCTTTTAAAAATATTAGAACGATTAGAAACACGTTTAATATACAGCCACTAATATTTTATACAGAAAAATATATTTGATATGTAATTACAGTCGTGAAAAAGCCTCTGTTAGTCGATAACATCTTAAAACTTGCAAAAAACTCAGGAATGTCCCTTTAATCATTGTAAATGTTTGTTGTTACATGCGTACAAGACATAAACAGATTCTGTAAATTCCGCCCTTAATGTATTTGTTGGAGTTTAAAGGGACTGTTCTGAGTTTGCACCTATTGTAAGATGTTTCCTCCTATTTCAATAGAGCCTTTTCGGTCAACTAAATGACATATTAAATACATTTTCTTGTTCAGAATACCAGTATCTGTATATTCATATTCAGCGTGTTTGTGGTCATGTGCTAATGCTTGTAGCAGTTATTGTTCATTTTACATCGTCATATATATTGTTTTCGTACGTACGAAATTATTGGAAGATAAAATCTAGTTTGGGCAATTCAAAGGCGTACGGGCTCCCATTTGTGTGTGTGTGTGGGGGGGGGGGGGGGGGCAGGCTGGGTTTTGCCCGAATTAAACGAAAATGCCCGAATCTGGATAACAAAATGTATTCATATTAGCATTACTGCCAAACAGCTATATGGGTTTACAAACGAATGACTAGGATTTTTTTATAATTTTTTTTTTTTTACATGGAAAAAAGAAAGAAGTGTTTTATTTAACGACGCACTCAACACATTTTATTTACGGTTATATGGCGTCAGACATATGGTTAAGGACCACACAGATTTTGAGAGGAAACCCGCTGTCGCCACTACATGGGCTACTCTTCCGATTGGCAGCAAGGGATCTTTTATTTGCGCTTCCCACAGGCAGGATAGCACAAACCATGGCCTTTGTTGAACCAGTTATGGATCACTGGTCGGTGCAAGTGGTTTACACCTACCCATTGAGCCTTGCGGACCACTTTTTTTTACATGGATTACAACTAATTATGCGGGTAGAATGATGGAAATGCATGGTAAAAAGGTCTCAGATTAGCACATTTTGCCCAAATATCTCTATAATTTTTGTCCGAATTTAAGTGTTTTCTCCAGCCCCCCGTCCACAAGCGTACGAGACAGGGGCAGACCTCCCCACTAGTGCTGGAGCAAACCCTCAAATTCGGGCAATAATGATACAGATATTCGGGCAAAATATGCTAACCTGAAACATTTTTACCATGTATTTCCATCATTCAGCCCTCGAAATTAGTTGTAATCCATGTAAAAATGCGTAGTGATTCGTATGCAACCCTATATAAATATAGCTGTTTGGTAGTAATGCTAATATAAATAAATGTCGTTATGCAGATTCTGGCATTTTCGTTTAATATGGGCAAAAGCCAGCTTGCCCGCACCCTACCCTCCCCTATAAAATTGGGAGCCCGTACCCATGTGCCCCCATCTTGTGGGGCAACTACGAATATTATGAGGACACCAAAAACCTTGTTTATACAGACACTGATATTTAAAAAAATATAAAAAAAATTAAGAAATATTAATTTTAGTTAGCAAAAGCAGGCTCTGTTAGTCGTTAACATATTACAATGGCAGTAAACTTAGGGCAGTCCCTTTAAAAGGACTAACTTGAGTTTGTAGCTATTTAAAATGTTTTTCGGCAAATAAACTATTTTCACATTACTAACTCAAATGTTCTTGCTTAGAGCTTGAATATCTCTAAAACCAACGCATTTCTGGACGTCGTCGTAATGATTTTTAGTATCTAAATGTCGATATTTGTCTAAAATAATTTCATTATTTTTTCAAACAGCCAAACAAAATTTTAAATCATTCGGCCAAAGGTTATTCCAAAAGTAGTTATCTGTATAATGCTATATATTAACATGTTACGGTAACTGTGGGGATTTAAAAAACCCAGAAAAAAACAGAAAAAAGGCGGAATGTGTTTATTTTGTTGGGGGAACAAACGGAAGTCTAATCCGAGAACTCTGACGGTAAGAGATAAAGACATTTGGACAGTTATCACGCTCTGCAGATGTCCGTCTGGCTCTCTTACCATCAGAGTACACGGGCGAACAGAAGTCTTGCTCGGTCTGAAAACTCTGGATAGTCTCTTTAAAGGGACATTCCTGAGTTTGCTGCAATGTTTAAGATGTTATCGACTAACAGAGACTTTTTAACGATTGTAATTACATATCAAATATATTTTTCTGCATAAAATATTAGTGGCTGTATATTAAAGGTGTTTCTGGTCGTTCTAATATTTGTACTAGGTTAAATTTCATTTTATTTCCTAAAAAATATTTTTTCGTTACAAACTCCAGTTTGGGCTTCTTACAAATACTGAGAGGACCAGAAACACATTGAATATACATACACTGATATTTTAAACAAGAAAATATAGTTAATATGTAAGTTTAATCGTAGAAATATTTTATTAGTCAGAAACATCTTACAATGCAGCAAACTCGGGAATGCCCCTTTAAGCACCTTTTACATCTTCAAAGGTTGAAACCATTGGTGATGCTTACATGTGCGCCAGCGGCCTGCCTCGACGGAATGGCAAGCGACACAGCGGGGAGATTGCCAACATGGCGCTTGATCTTATCAGTGCAGTGACGAGCTTCAGAATCAAACACATGCCGGAAGACAAACTTCACCTGCGCGTGGGTCTCCATACGGGGTCGTGCGCAGCAGGCGTGGTGGGACGGATCATGCCCCGGTACTGTCTGTTTGGAGACACAGTGAACATGGCCAGTCGTATGGAATCCACGAGTAAAGGTTTGTGTTGTCTGGCCTGGTGCTTATAAACATTTTAGAGTCTGGACTTGAGACTCTAATAGTCTGAGACACTAATGTCATGACAACGCCATACACATTGTATATGTGTGATGTCATTAGAGATTGAGTCTGGACTTATAAGTTTTATAAGCACGAGTCATGATTAATATAGATCGTGAATAGTAAAACCAAAAAAGGTTAAGTGTTGTTGGATATCATCAGTATCTCATAGTCCATGCCTTTGCGTGGTGAGGTAGCTTGTATGTCTCAGTGACCCAGAGAGCTATACCAGCGAGAGCTTCTGCTCCTAGTAGCGGCACCCAAGCTGGATTTGTGAAAGGGTAGAGGTTAGACTAATATGGACTAATATGGATCACTGTGGGTCACCCAAGCTGGATTGGTCAAAGGGTATAGGCTAGACTAATATGGATCACTGTGGGTCACCCAAGCTGGATTAGTCAAAGGGTATAGGCTAGACTAATATGGATCACTGTGTGTCACCCAAGCTGGATTGGTCAAAGGGTCGAGACTAGACTAATATGGATCACTGTGGGTCATCCAAGCTGGATTGGTCAAAGGGTATAGGCTAGACTAATATGGATCACTGTGGGTCACCCAAGCTGGATTGGTCTAAGGGTAAGGACTAGAATAATATGCAAGGGTATAGACTAGACTAATATGGATCACTGTCGAAGACGGATGAGCTGGGTCACACTACATGTAGAGAGGCGTCTAACCGCAGCTCAACGCACATTCGCGCATATGACAAAATGTGAAAAAGGTTAGTGATGTTTCGTAGTGTTGAAAACAAAACAAAAACGAAATAGATATTTATTTAAAGACAACTCAGCATATTTTAAACTATGGTTTTTTGGTGTTTAGCAAATTATTGGTCGTGAGAATGGGGAAGAACGCTACTAACACCACATAGGCTACTCCTGATTAACATGCAAAATGGGATCTTTTATATGCATGCACTTCGTCATAGGACAGGACATACCACGAGTCCATCTAGGGCGATCGATCCTGCGATTTATCGCACCTCAAGCAAGAGCTCTGTCTCTGGGATACAAATTTGTAAATGGGTCATGACTGGAACTACACCCTCTTAAACTTTAATCATAATTATGTCAAGGTTGAATAAAAGTATGAAACTACATAATCCGAAATAGTTTAGACCAGCTCACAATAATTGTCCATACTACCAATGGCATCGAGAAGACCACGCCCATTTTAAAAACAGTTTCTTCGAGTATCTGCTAAACCATTTGAGTTTAGGAGATCGTTGAAGAAAATGTTTTTAAAATGTAGTTTCTCACTAGAACCCATCATGTAAAAATAAGTTTCATCAAAAGCTGAGATTGTGTGGTAGGGAAGTGTCACCTGCATTGGTTTATTTGAAGAAGAACGGAGTTCTATCATTGCAGCTCTACACATCCACCTGAGTACACCGATGAACGAATCGCTGGATGCCTTGAACTGGGGCTTTATCACCGCAGAAAGAGGATTCATACCCATTAAGGTATGCGTCGATCCATATCCGAGTTAAGAGGGCTGGGGTGGTGGTAGTGGGATGCCATGAACTGTACGGTGCTAAGACAAACAAGTTTATCAAGATTTATTTTATACAAGAATTGCAATTACGATATTTTTAATGAACAATGGACACCATGGCTTAATCTCTTTGACTGAAACGTATTTCATAACAATAGCTTGTTTCAAATTCCAGGTCTTTTTCGTTTCGCGCTAGTATAAATTTACCCCCCCCCCCATATATTTATTTTATCTATTTATTTATTTGTTTTGTTTGTTTGTTTGTTTGTTTATTTATCAATTTATTATTATGCGTTTTAACCATTATATCTTCTTCTCCTATATTTCCCAGTCCTTGCCATTCTATGCGTCATAGCAATTTGTTTAGTTTTTTTGCCAATATTTAATTTATACAGAAACATTACAAATGCATTTATGTATCAAATTGTTATATATGTATAACATTATTATACCACACATTAGATATATGTACTTGTATATAAATTATATCACTTTGATGTAAGGCCATGAATTCAAGGCTCCCCAACCTTGACATGGTCAGAATGGACTGGGGAAAATAAATATTAAAAAAAAAAAAAGAAAAAAAAAAGTTGGTACTACTGCACTGTACTTTAACCCCCAAGCTACATTCAATGACGTGGCAGTTACGCATTTCAACTTGTATTGAAAATCTCCTGTTATTTATACTGACAGATGAAGCATAAATTAAATTCAGGGTCTGATATATATATTTTATTTATTTATGTATTTTATTTAAGCACCTTCACCAAATTACTAAAACAGAACAAACTTCTTAGTATATTTAGAAGGGCTCGTGGATCACACCTGAGATAACCTTTTATTTATATGGCGTTAATTAACAGGTACACATTGTAAATTTCAATCCATAAAATTTAAAAGTGACATGATCATGACATATGTTCAGATCGGTGGTAAAACAGCATTATTAGCTATATTTAGCTAGATATTTCACATATACGCCTAAACCAAAGACTATTCATCGTATATACTCATAGGTGCATTTCTGGGACATCATAAAAGCTATTTTCAATAATGTAAAGGTGGAATGGGATAACATTAACATGGTTAAATTGTGATTGGGGGATTATTAGTGGAATGAGATACACACATAGGGAGTGGCATGACCCTCCCCTAAACGCACGCACGCACGCCACCACATGCACGCACGGCAACCCTGACGTGGACCACACTAATCTGTGTTCTTTGTTGTTTAGTTGTCAAACTGCTGAACAAATAAATTAATTTGGCATGTACATAACAACTAAATAATTTGTAAATCTGTTTGGTGTACAGGGTAAAGGAATACATAAAACCTATTGGCTTATTGGCAAGAACGGGTTTGATAAGCCGTTACCAGAGACTATGCTAAGGTAAGAATTCTTTTATAATTTGTATCATACCGATATTGAGTGATCAGGAAAAAATCTCATACACGCTGCCACCACCCCCAAATTATAAATGGACTGGTGACGTTTATATCAAAGTTTTAAAGTAAATAAATGTTTACAGTCAATGTTACCTTAGACCTGGTGGTAGCCATGATTCCACGCAGCTTGTCTCATTGCACTAACAAGTGCACATTTTAATACTTCAGTCTTTATCCATGTCCAACCGGCCTCGGTGGCGTCGTGGTTAGGCCATCGGTCTACAGGCTGGTAGGTACTGGGTTCGGATCCCAGTCGAGGCATGGGATTTTTAATCGAGATACCGACTCCAAACCCTGAGTGAGTGCTCCGCAAGGCTCAATGGGTAGGTGTAAACAACTTGCACCGACCAGTGATCCATAACTGGTTCAACAAAGGCCATGGTTTGTGCTATCCTGCCTGTGGGAAGTGCAAATAAAAGATCCCTTGCTGCTAATCGGAAGAGTAGCCCATGTAGTGGCGACAGCGGGTTTCCTCTCAAAATCTGTGTGGTCTGACGCCATATAACCGTAAATAAAATGAGTTGAGTGCGTCGTTAAATAAAACACTTCGTTCTTTTATCCATATCCAGTTTCCCCCCGTGCGATTTAAGCATCATATCTTTGTGTCAATGTTATACTCTATTATGCATCTGAACAAATCAGTTTTGTGCAAAGCAAAAATATGACGTGCTGAGAAGTGGGGGTGGGGGGTGGGGGGGTTAGGGGTGGGGGGGGGGGTGTCTGTTAAAACATTAAATGTAGTATTCAAGCCTGAACGTTAAAAGAAATTTGAGAGAAGTGATTAATTGTTTCCTTAAGTTAGATTATAGGAAGTAATTTAAAATATTACCATACTGATACCAAACATATTCACATGCTATGGGGAACTAAAAATGACTCTCCATGAACTAATCTAAGGGGAGTGATTGTGAGTGAGAGTGATAGCTGCCTCTAAGCGGCGCGGTCTGAGTTTTAAAAATGGGTTAAAGGGACATTCCTGAGTTTGCTGCAATTTTTAAGATGTTATCGACTAACAGAGACTTTTTCATGACTGTAAATACATATCAAATATATTTTTTGGCATAAAATATTAGTGGCTGTATATTAAACGTGTTTCTGATCGTTCTAATATAGGTACTAGGTTAAATTTCATTTTATTTCCTAAAAACACTGACACTGATATTCTAAATAAGAAAATATATTTAATATGTAAGTTTAATCGTAGAAATATTTTATTAGTCAGAAACATCTTACAATGCAGGAAACTCGGGAATGTCCCTTTACTTAAAAGAGATTTCACCCGTTTGTCACACCACTAGTAAAGACACTAGGCGAAACTTTGTGTTCACATGAATCAAAGCTACAAAACTATTAGCATATCAAGAGTCGTATGCAATTGTTTGTACTGTTTGTTTCGTGTTGGGGTGTCGTTAAACATTCATTCATTCATTCATTCTTATGGATATTAATCCAACAAGAAAATGAATGTCAGTATGTTCATTACATCCCTTTATAAATTTGTAGAAGACAAATTTTAATAATTATAGGATAGGGGTGGGGGAGGATGATTGATCACCAGACACGGCCATTTTGTAATGCTATGTTTTTCTTGCCACTTGTTTACAGTCTACTCCTGGATGTTTCGGCTGAAGAAGCCAAGGCAACATCCACGTCCACACACTCCCTCAATGTTGACGGGATGTACTCGGCTGTCCTCAGAAAGGCTTCGGTATCGATGAGCAATTTGTCAGACATTTCATGCACCAGTACAGCAGAAGCCAGTGGTGCTGACGACTTCTTTCCAGATGTACATGGTGACAGCTCAAGAGAACGCTTGTGTGTACCGAATCTTCCTCCCAACAGCAGAGAGCACTCAACTGGTGGCGATGTAGAGGATGTAGGTTCCCAGTTTCAGTTCGATGATGCTGATGACGTATCGCTGATGAATGACCAGACCGCTGGTCCAGAGGTGGTCTTCGCCGACGATTCCAAGCCATCCACTATTCCCACGATTCATATATCTTGATCTGTGAAGTACTGTTATATAGGTGACATGACGAGTTAAGGACAATTACCCATGGGAAATGTTAATACTGGAGGCGATTTTTTGTTTGTTTTGTAAAATGTTATCTATAATATAACACCCAAGACATTTTTAAAATTTTCCTTCTCGTCTTTTGAAGTGCACTGCCGTCAGCCAGCTTTATTTTTACCCGATGCCGCACCTCGCAACGATCCTTTTGCGCTCATGTCCAGTCGATTTCCATGCACACAAAGAAGGATTGTATAAGCACAACCACCATGCCCCCGCCATCTTTAACTTAAAAAAAAGAGAAGTGGCTATAAACACGGCGGCCGTGTATATAGCCTTGGTTACTGCGGGCTGGCCATCGACACGATGGTCGTATTTTGGGGCAAATCCCAGTGTAAGGTCAGCACACCTCATCTAAACTATCCCACGCGATGCACGGGTTATATCTGATATATTATAACTATTCGTTAATTATGAAAAACAAGCAGAAAATATAACTCGCCTCTTGTTCAGTAAAAAGCTCTCGCCATCACTCTAGTTACAATCGTTTGCTGCATTGAAAACCCAATTTCAATGTTTCACTTTGTCTTTCTTTGATTAAAAAAAAAAATGTCATAAATCTCAAGGAAATAATATGTGTACGTAAATGTAATGAATAACTAAAATAACATTAAACAAAAAACGAGAATGAAGATAATTAAGGATGGAAGCAGCTGTAACACTGCAGTGGCGGATACAGAAAATCCATTTTGGGGGGGGGGGGGAATGACATGAGGCGGAATGCCAAGGGAACTTTGCAGGAGATTTGGAGGGGGGAGGGGGTGAAAATTAATATATAATAAAATTATAACTGTCGCAAAATTATCGAATAACACGTACAACCGTACGCACATATTAAATGGTAATGATTTATTTACGGTTATATGGCGTCAGACATATGGTTAAGGACCACACAGATTTTGAGAGGAAACCCGCTGTCGCCACTACATGGGCTACTCTATCCGATTAGCAGCAAGGGATCTTTTATTTGCGCTTCCCACAGGCAGGATAGCACAAACCATGGCCTTTGTTGAACCAGTTATGGATCACTGGTCGGTGCAAGTGGTTTACACCTACCCATTGAGCCTTGCGGAGCACTCACTCAGGGTTTGGAGTCGGTATCTGGATTAAAAATCTCATGACTCGACTGTGATCCGAACCAAGTACCTACAGCCTGTAGACCGATGGCCTAACCACGACGACACCGAGGCCGGTAAATGGTAATAAAAATAACTATGTCAGAAATTGTTAAAACATTACAGACGACTACTAGCTCATGACAGCTGGATACACTAGATTTGAAGTTTCATAAAAATCGGAGAGAGAGAGAGAGAGAGAGAGAGAGAGAGGGGGGGGGGGGGGGGGGGGGCTAGTTCAAACTGAATCAATTGTTGCTCAGTAAAGTTCAGTACAAAAGCACAATAGACACGATTCCATCCAATAACAGGGTTGCGTATGCTGTACGAACATCTGGTTGCACAAGAGCTGCTATATATGATGCCTTCCGGAATCTACAACAAATTGTTATTAAAGGCCCCGAAACACCTGTTTAACTAATTTATAACACTCCATATGCAATGTTACCTCTACTTTTGGAGAGAGAATTTCAATTGATCAAATGTGTTAATTGTATATTTTGGTTTTTATCAAATGTGTTAATTGTACGCTTGGTTTTACCCACACCCTTCTTTTTCAGTAAGAGTAACTGTTGTTTTTATTACTAAACGTGTTTGTTAATGAAATATGGTTTGATATAAACAATGATGTGATTTTCTTTTTCTATTACGATTAAATCTAATCACATATTTAGTGTTTGGTTTCTTTTGGCGTTCTGTATAGTTTTGTCGTTCACATAGATGCAATTTTCTTTGCTTTATGAAGGCTTATTTGAATAAGGCACAAGAAATCAGGTGGGTGTTTTTTTTTTTTTTTTTTTTTTTTTTTTACAAGTATTGATAGATATGTATCTACGTATCATATATAAAAGGGGCGATCCTGGGTTTGCTGCCATCTATATTTCTAACAGATCCTTTTTAACTATTAAAATTACACGCAAAACGTTCTTGTTTAGAATACCAGTGGCTGTATATTCACTGTTTCTGGTCGTCCTAATGTTTTTTGTAGCTGAAACATTATTTTAATTCCTAATATACATATTTGTTTCGTACATTCAAAATTATTGTGAGGTAAAATCAAGTCTTAGAGTTCTAGATGATTTAGGCGATCAAAAACACATTGTATATACAGACACTGATATTTTAAACAAGAAAATGCTTTTCGCTAATTTTTGTCATTAAAAGAAAGTTTGTTTTGTTTAACGGTACCACTGGAGCACATTGATTAATTAATGGATGTCAAACATTTGGTAATTCTCACTCAGTCATCAGAGGAAACCCGCTACACTTTTTTCTAATGCAGCAAGGGATCTTTTATATGCACTTTCCCACAGACAGGAAATGCACATACCACGGTCTTTAAATAAGACAAAATCAAATCAGTTCAGTGGATCCACCGAGGTGGTTCGATCCTGCGACGCAAGCACCTCAAGCGAGCACTCAACCAACTGAGCTAAATCCCGTCCTGTCATTAAAAATGCTCTGTGAGGTGGAAACGTGTTACAATTGCAAGAATGCTTGTGAAAACCAAAGTGCAGTATAACAATATGGTTAAAATGAAATAATACTCCACCCATTTTCTCCACAACCACCACAACAACAACGGAAGCGATCGTGGCTTATTCTACGTTAGATTGACGGTATCAGACCCATCATGTCTGAAAGCATCTGGAATAAAACGTGAATTACAAGTCTCAAACCATTATTACACGGCCTTTAAAGATTGTTATTCCTGAGCAAAACACACATACACACACCAAACAAAATACCCCAAAAAAACTCCACCCCCCAAAAATAACAAAAAAAAACAACAACCCAATACCCACTCCCAACACCTTTGAATACTAAGACTAACATATGGCCAAGAAACGTCAATCAGATCAAATACAACTTCACAAGTATGAATAACTCATTTTATTACATTCAACTGCATAACAAGAATATTTACAAAGGATTTAGAAAGCTGCACTCAAGCACTCTGACAAACTACGTAGCACAAATGATTTTGCATCATTGTTCAAAACGGGTAATATTTTCACACAAATTAGGATAGAAAGTATTAAAAATGATAACAAGAAGCATCGGCACCATACAAAGAAATAAAATGCATATCTTACATGACTTACAAGAAAACTGAACAATAGAATTACATTGACCGAAACTATACCCAACAAAGTGTATTAAGGACCAGTAGGCCGTTGGGACAATTTCTGCTAGTGTTAAAACATGTTAGCAAGTTTTGATCACAAATTTCTTAAGGGTGTTTGGGTACATTTTGACCAATGTTAACATAGAATAGAACAGATGTTTAACGACACCACAGCACGAAAAATACATCGGCTATTGGGTCAATGAACAAAAATGCAAGCTGTGTCCGCTTTGTAAAATCAGAGAAAAAATGTATCCCTTATACCATAAACAAAAATATTAAAAAACATTTACCGATTCTTAATTAACTTTGTTGGGTATAATTCTAATAGTAAAGAAGTCCAAGTAGATTAACTCCCTTCAGTCAGTATCTGAACTTATCAACATAAAAAATAGTGAAAACCGAGTATCACTACAAAAAGGTCAAAACATGCCAATGCATATTCAATCCATGTAATCATATACTGGTCCGTAGGAACGATATTTGGAGTGTGGGGACACAATTGTGTGTATCTGTGTTGTGTGTGTGTGTGTGTGTGTGTGTGTGTGTTTGAGGACTGTGAAAGTCCGCCACCCCACCACACCTGACCCCACCCCACCCCGGTTCCTACGGGTCCGATATAATGTAGTTAACTTAAAATATATATTTAAATGAATCTGATGCATCTAAATATAACTTGAGAATAAAAAGTATAACATATCCTCTAGAAGTTTGGTTCATAGCAATTGCATATATCAAATTTAAGTAACATTCACTGAAAACAATAGTATGCATAAGTAAACAATAAGTTAAAAGAAGAAGGAATAAACCTAATTATACATTATGGATAATGATGATGAGTTCGCTACTGGGCATAGATAGTAAATACCATAGAGTTGTCACAATGGAACAGAACAAACAAAAAGTGCACAAAATAATGTCGGTCATAGAAAATATGCAGATAAAATCATGTTGGCAGCCAGCAATCACTGCATTTGACGGGATCACCACAAAAACCGCACACGTAGTTAAAAAAAAATTGCAAGTTTTGTTTAACGACACCACTAGCGCACATTGATTTATTAACCATCGGCTATGTGCTGTCAAACATGGTAATTCTGACATATAGTCTTATACAGGAAACCCGCTAAATTTTTCTTAATGCAGTAAGGGATCTTTTATATGTACTTTCCCACAGACAAGAAACCACATAACACAGCCTTTGAACAGTTGTGGTGCATTGGTTGGAACGAGAAAACCCCCAATCAGTTGGGGTTCGATCCTGCGACGCAAGCACCTAAAGCGAGGACTCCAGCGACTGAGGTAAATTCCAGACACATAGTTAAATTCCTATATATATAGTGATAGTTATTTTGTAGAAATTATTATTATTATTTTGTGTATTATTAGGCATCGATTGTAAAATTTTCATTTTGATATACCACTTACTTTCAAAATGGCGCCCGATGCAACACGTAATGTAAACAAAATGACACACTACACAACATCTACCGTACGTACTACTAATGATGGATTACTAATAAAATGAAATGAAAAATGATGACAACTCGGCATATTTTAAACCTACAGCAATTTGGTACCAAGACGTAGTTACTTCATCATTTGGTAGAAAGAAAGAAAGAAATGTTTTATTTAACGACGCACTCAACACATTTTATTTACGGTTATATGGCGTCAGACATATGGTTAAGGACCACACAGATTTTGAGAGGAAACCCGCTGTCGCCACTACATGGGCTACTCTTTCCGATTAGCAGCAAGGGATCTTTTATTTGCGCTTCCCACAGGCAGGATAGCACAAACCATGGCCTTTGTTGAACCAGTTATGGATCACTGGTTCGGTGCAAGTGGTTTACACCTACCCATTAAGCCTTGCGGAGCACTCACTCAACTGGGATCCGAACCCAGTACCTACCAGCCTGTAGACCGATGGCCTAACCACTACACCACCGAGGCCGGTCATCGTTTGGTAGAAACTGTGGCAAAAATACCTTACTGCCCCACATAGGCTACTCCTTTCATAAAACAGTGGAACCGTTTTCAGAAACTGTGTGGTAAATACAACATTTGATATACCGGAATTATTAATTAAATGGGCACTGTTTACGATGGTGAAAAAATTGGTTATTGACAAATTATATATGTATATACAGTGAAACCTCTCCAAACCGGACCCTCTGTAAACCGGAATTCCCTCAATACCAGACGGTTTTCATGGTCCTTTTTAAAAAAATCAGTACAGAAATTAACCTCTCTAAACCGGACATTTTACTTGGGTCCATAGTTAAATACCTATATATATATATCTAGTGAAAGCCCTCTAAACACACACACACACACACACACACACACACACACACACACACACACACACACACACACACACACACACACACACACACACACACACACACACACACACACACACACACTATGGTTTAATAAAAGAGTTTAAATAAAAAGGAGATAATTTACAAACAGTCACACAATACTGATTGTTTATCACAGTAGTATATATGCAATAATCCTTGTAATTATATTTTTGTTGACCTCGGATATCATATCACACGGCTAAAAATTACCAGTCGCCCGGTCGCCCTTTATTGGCCAAGGGCAACTACGAATTTTACAAACTACATGTACATGTCTGGCAGCAGAAGACACAGAACATGCTCTTTCTTTTGAGAGCGCCAGACTCAGCTTCTGTGGCTTTAGGCCGGGTCTTTCTCAAAATAGAGCTCAAAACGTGCATGCATTTTTAAAATATGGAAGTCGTTGGCTTATTGGAATGGACTGGATACGCCATAATTATCTAGTAGAGCTACTATTTGACGATTGTTATTTAATGTTTTGGTATAAAGGAATCATATTTAATATTATTCTGGGACAAAATCGAAATCTATCTTGTGGTTTTAACTCACACGAACGTGAGCACACGCGAGCATATAAAAATAACGATGACATTTTCCATTACGACAGGGCTTATTCCAAAGGTCGTTGTCGGTATTGTTTTAAGTTTAAGTGATTTGCATGAAGAAGAAAGAAGAAGAAAGAAGTGTTTTATTTTTAACGACGCACTCAACACATTTTATTTACGGTTATATGGCGTCAGACATATGGTTAAGGACCACACAGATTGTTTTTAGAGGAAACCCGCTGTCGCCACATAGGCTACTCTTTTACGACAGGCAGCAAGGGATCTTTTATTTGCGCTTCCCACAGGCAGGATAGCACAAACCATGGCCTTTGTTGAACCAGTTATGGATCACTGGTCGGTGCAAGTGGTTTACACCTACCCATTGAGCCTTGCGGAGCACTCACTCAGGGTTTGGAGTCGGTATCTGGATTAAAAATCCCATGCCTCGACTGGGATCCGAACCCAGTACCTACCAGCCTGTAGACCGATGGCCTAACCACTACGCCACCGAGGCCGGTTGATTTGCATGAAATAAGAACAGATCAGATCTAAAGTGACATCAAGTCTTACATGATTATATAACAGTCCAAATATTACTGCAATAAACAATAAGTACGTTTTTTATGCTTTGTAATATGATAACCAAGTATATCGTATATGTTGGTAAAAAAAACCCCTAAAAATCACAGATTTAATTTTCTTTGATATTTATTTTATTAGTAGCCTACTACTGTAGCATTTACAAATCCAAAATAAACGCACGTGTGTGCGTGGTTCGTCTATGGTACAGCCACTCCCGAGGAAATATTTTACTGGAGATTTTACCCACTCTTGCATCCCCACAAAGTGTATTTCATCCCTCTTGCATCGTCATAAAGAGGACTGCCACCTCAGACTAGTTTATACACTACAGCACGCACAATTCTACGGTTATCTTTGTACTGCAGAATATATTTTTTTTTACTTCCAGAGACAATGCAAGTCAAGCTGCATACCTTGGCTGTTGTAGTATTTTTTCATCGCCCATGTATTAACAATTAGATTTAATCAATATAATTTAATAGTAATTTGTAAAGAAACATTTAGATTTTTCTGGATTTAAAAAAAGAAGAAAAAAAAGAAGTTATTTGTGTCGGTATGGGTTTAAAACTTAAGAACATGCTTTTATATGAATTTTAAATTTATTCATTATGCAGTGAAATGCAGTGATTGCAGCCAATTCATCAGTTTCCTTTTGCAGCAAACAGACTATATACGGTGAGCACATGATTATTATTCAATGAACATTCTTGTTTTAATTTTGACTGTGCAGTTAAATTTTAAAGTGATAACTGGAGGGCTAGTTAAATTTGAGAAGGGCCAGTAAAGAGTTTTCTTCAACTGGCCCTGCTGGCGACCATGGTTTTCATGTTAATTTTCAACCCTGATATCAGACATATATAATAGGACTTACTAATCACACCAATACAAACTGTGGCTAGTTTATAGCATACCCAAGATAACCAGCCTCAAAGGAAAAGTTCTCTGGTTTTTAAATACGTTGTCATGGAGACGCAAGTCGTGTAAATGCAGCTTATTATGTACATTAGTAGTTGAGTAGTTGAAATAGCCCAATGGCCCCAACGACGGGGATCGATCCCAAAATGACCGAGCACTTTACCAATTGGCTACAATGTTGTAATAAAGCATATCAACACTCCTAGCTGGTACATCAATAAAACATGTGGCACCTCACCTTTAATCTAGCTGCAGGGAAAGAGGGTGGGTGAGGAGTCATGTCATTAAAGAGATTTGATGAATTATTTTATTTTGTGCTACCTTGTAGTGGTTTCAACCTCTTGGTGTATACAGCATAACAACTGGATAATTAAAATTTTAAAAACTACTAAATTAATGGCAATCGATAATAATATTTCCACAAACAATCCATGTCACATGTTACAATGCATGCATTACCAAGCAGAGTAACAGCTTTCATTCTGTACGTATTTCATGGTGCCCTTGACATAGAAACTCTCCGATTTGATACAATACAACCAAACTATACATATCATCAACAGAACTTAACTAATGTCCAAGGACTAAAACAAAAACACAACCAATCTCTGATAACATTTGTTGGTAAAAATAAAAGGATATGGTGGTACTGAAAAACAAATGAAATGGAAAGTTATTTAATGTTAAATGCAAAACAAACGTCCTAGTACTTAACACACTCAAGCTATATGCTCGAAACCTTAGTGGTATAGGAGCATGTTAAAATATATCACACTCAAGCTGTTCCCAAATGTGTTTAGTCTTCATGAATAACAACTATACTATGACATGTCAACCTCAAGGCTGTAGGAAGCGGTAAAGTGGGTTAGGCTTTGGCCTGACCAATATTTAGCTATAGCCCAATTTTTTATTTAAGAAAAGCAAAATTAATTAAAAAACAAAAAACAACAACGTATTGCACATCATGTTTGAAATAACATCAAAGACTGCTTTAAACGGCCCCATAATGTAGCCAAAAGCATTTATTAAAAAAAAAAAAAAAAATGAAGTATCTCACTCCTCCATGCATGAAGTAAAAAATATGCCTTACTAATAATTTCAGGCTTCCTACGGTCTGTGCCCATATTTTTGAATCTATCTTAGTGCTATGATATCGTAAAACCATTGGAGCCTATCAGGTCTCGTCACAGCACCAGATGCTTTTATCATATTGTAGCGCTAAGATAGCTTCGAAAATATGTAGCCTAACCTCTAAAAATATTGACTTGCTGTATGACAGGTCCATGATTTTAGTACTCAGTCCGTCAGTGAGTATTTTATTTTTTAATGTAATAAAATATATTTTTATACTGAAAAGAATGGAAAATGCACTAGAAATCATAACTAGAAAGAAAAAAAAAAGGAGCTGGTACAAATTCCATGAGTCCATAAGTTACAGCAAAAAGAGTTTGTTTTGTTTAATGACAATACTAAAGCACATTGATTAATTAATCAGCAGCTATTGGATGTCAAACATTTGGTAATTCTGACACAGTCATCAAAAAAACCCTACTACATTTGTCCTAATGCAGCAAGGGATCTTTTATAAGCATCATCCCACAGACAGGATATCACATACCACAGCCTTTGCTATACCAGTCGTGGTGCACTGGCTGGAAAGAGAAATAGCCCAATGGTAAGTTACAGCAAATCATAATGTTTTTTGTTTTGATTTTAAAAGTTGGCCCTCTGGGGACTTACACCCTCTCATAGAACAGCATGTAGGCTTCCGATCCAAGCACCTCTTCCCTGGACACTTTTCGCACCGTGGCATCCGACGTATACATCCACTTGTCGCCCAACTTCCCATCCCTGAGAGACGGGGTTCGGCGGTATGCCACAAAATGGCCTGAGAACTCGTCTCCGATGTGGGCTATCACTGAAGCTAATTTGTAGGTGAACTCCGCCCTGGCCTTGACCACTGGCCCGTTGTGATTGACATCCCCGTGGCTGGTGGTGAGCTCGTGGCGTAGAGACAGCCCGCTGATGGTGTGGCTGTCGTGATGCAGGGTGCGCAGCAGGTTCATCGGCGCTGACGTGCCAACAACACGACCAGTGCTCGTTCCAAACCTAGAAAAGAAAGGACATTAAAAACCAAATGTAATACAGGCAAGATTAGAAATCCAAAAATATCAAAGCCAGAGATTCTGGATGATCCTGCATGTTAATGAACAGTTCGAGGGCTTCTGGTGAGTTACTCATAAAGAACACGAAGAGGGACACTTTTTGAGTGCACAAATATCCTAAATGGAAAAATAAAAAACCCCATTTTTATCTTTGGAGATGAATGAATGCTTAACAACACCCCAGCATGAAAAGTACATTGGCTATTGGGTGTCAAACTGTGGTACTTTGGAGATGAAGTAAAAAAAATTAGACATACAGTACATTGTATTTGTTATACAACAAGAATTGACTTATGGCAGATTATTTGCAAGTAGAGTCATGTAGAGTACCACAACTACCCTGGTGTGTTTGACATGGAAAGTCCAAACTGCATACTATTTAAAAAGAATAACAGACCCTCAGTTAATTGATGAGTTCTCTCCCTTATTTCATCGCTTGAAACTAACAAAATCCTAAGTAAGTTCAAAATCATGGCTCACATTAATTTAAAAGGCAGAACCTATATATCCTGTCCACGAACATTTGTAAATAATATTGTAAACTCTTTATTGATCTGACCCCCCCCCCAAGAAAAGTTTCTTTTGATAGCCCATATAACAGAGGTCAAATTACAGTTCGGATGAGGTAATTTCTTCTTTCTGAAATAAAATCTATTTTGTCAAAAAAAGTTTCAGACAAAACCTCTTAGCTAGTAATTCCTGCTTTCCACTCATAAAAACGTAATATAAATAAAATTTTTTTTATAAATATACTCTTCAAAAACAGTAAGGGAGCTCTAATAAGAATTTACAATTGCCAAAATTGTACGGTATATTAGCTGTGGGGAATGGTTATATGATAATAGTGAATTAATTGGGCAAACATTACAACCGGTAGTTCAGTATTACAGTAGGTTTTATGACCACCAAAGATCTTAAAGGACAATTGGGGTCAGAAGTGAAATTTGATTTTTTTTTTTTTTTAATAAGTAAATCGCAAATTCAAACAATTAAAATGACTAAAAACAAAACAAAAACAACTGTATGATCAACAGAATGAAAAAGATTGACAGAAATAATGTTCCACAGTGATTAATCGACCTTCCTGGAAATTGTCAAAATCGAGAATGACACCCCACGCATGTGTACAGGGCAACTGCACGTGCAAACTATAGAATGTGTTTCGGTGTGTTGATAAACAGACCTGAACGTTCTTTACTAGAATGTCTGTGGTCAAAACGTATGTTCGGTCGTAATAGTTGATATTAACATTAATATTTCAGGTTCCCCTACTTTTTTTGAAGAATATATATATTTACCGTAGTAAGTCTAATGTAGTGTCCTTTCCACCAAACAATCCGTGGCGATTATCAACATCTTTGCGACTGTTTTTCGTGTACACATATTCATCCATTGACAAGACTTCTGGGAAAGAGATGTAATCGTAACGCTTGACAGGAACACTGTTGTTTATCCACTGGGTTCGCTGAATGTGTAGACAAAGACACTGAGGCAACTGAAAGTACAAAACAAAGTCAACAATTTTAGCAACTACTGTCAATGTTTTACGATAGGTTTTCCACTTCAATTTCTTTTACAACACGTATTTCAAACTCTTGACTTTTAACAAAGACAACATTACACAATGGAAAGAAAGAAATGTTTTATTTAATGACACACTCAACACATTTTATTTACATATGGTTATATGGCGTCAGACATATGGCTAAGGACCACACAGAGTTTGAGAGGAAACCTGCTGTCACCACTACATGGGCTACTCTTTCCGATTATGTATAATTTAATACATATTTTTTAAAACAATTCTTTTATCCAAAAATCTTAACACTAACAAATTTAAACATTAATTAGTACATTTACGGTATTACACTTACAGGTTGCATCATCGTTATTTGTGTTTCGTGAAAAGTAGACCCAAGGCAAATTTATATAGGCCTAAATCTTATAAATTAATATTCAGTTTTTACTACAATAAGGTTTTGTTTTTGTTTTGTTTTGAGATATTTTATTGATCAAAAAAGAATCAAAAGGATTGCACAACAGGCAGAGCCTATATACATGTAAGTGCTCTCCTAAACAAGATGGACATCAGACAATATTCATAATCATATATATCTAAAGCATAATAACAATGTCTAATGGCATAAAATATTTAACATAATTAATATTTTTTAATATATAGTAATAAAAGGTACAGAGTAAATAGAATAGAAATGGGATAGTCGAGACAAATATAGTAATGATCCTATTGTTGGAGCTAACCTTATAGGGGGCAGTAAGATCAGAATAATAAGTTAGTTCAACTCGAATCTCTTACTTTCAGCTATATATTGATGTACTGCGTTAAAACTTAAATGGTTTTCTTCAATTGGTAGGTTTATTGACCCGGATAGTAGTAGATCAATACCTAGGATATCAAGGTATTTCTGTAACGATACAAATAAATCATATCTTCACAGTTATCTCCACATGCCTAAAGCTATCCGATCATCGCCAAATACTACTGTTTTTAAATATAGACTCAAGAAATATTTTCTAAAATAATATCATTTGTACATATGTTTATTGCCATATATGTATTTTCTATTTGTTCATAAATGTATGCATTGTAATTCTGTATTGTTTGTACCTGACGGCCTCAGGGAAGATTAGCTTTTGCTAACTGTGTTACCCTCACTAAATAAAGAATTTATTATTATTATTATATCCACTTGGGCTATCAGAAAGATGGCTTAAAAATAAATGATAGTTTAAGTTACTAGCATAGTTATGAAGCTGACAATGGATAATGTTACATTTACGATTTCCATAAAGATAGAGAGTAGATGAAGGATTGGGATTTCGCTTTTTTATTAATTTTTTTATAGGTACGCAGACATGGTTCATTTTGAGTTAAACTGTCAAGATCATTCCATAACTCCAAAATATTAGGAATAAAGCTGTTTAAAGCTACAATAAGGTACAGTGGTGTGGTACTTATTTAAAATCACCATAACCATGCAATAAACATTGCATTTCCACTAATCATACGTAAAAGCTCATTACTGACATTGTGTGAAATATACCGGAATTATACCTATTTCCGTGAGTAACGTTATGTCAAACACAAGATTTATTAATCGTAGGAAAATAATCCCTTGAAGTGTACACTCTTGTTACTAACATTTTACTGCACAAACCTACAAATCTAATTGTATTGTTTATACAGCTAATTGGTCTTTCTGTTGTCTTCCTTTGACATGTGATTTTGACATCGTGTGTATTGATGCATGCGGTCGCTGTCTAATCCAGTGGGAAGAAATCTGACGAGTCAGAGGTGTTATTAGGACTAAATTGGATAGTTTTATATATGGCAACACTGAATGTCAATACACAGCCAAGGTAGCTTGAATTTTTTTTATGCTTAGAAAATAATGTTTTTCCCGCAGGAGAATTTTTTTTATACTTAGAAAATAATGTTTTTCCTGCGGGAGACTTGATCAAATACCGGGAGTCTCCCACGGAATCCGGGAGGGTTGACAGGTCTGGCTTAGAATGAACTGATCGTAAAATCCCATTTTTTCTTGCACACTGGACAGGGTTATCCAGCTTTTGCACGGTGCTAGAAAAATCTGTCTGACCCTAGAGCTAGATAAAAAGAATCCTTCATATGTGCCCATGTGGGACAGGACTATTCCACCCGAGGGTACATAATTTGTTGTCAGGGAGGAATAGCCCTGTCCCACATGGATACATAATGGAGAATTATTTTTCTCCCATCCAGTAGATGAAAAACAAGCATTTAGGGAAAACATGAAAAACCTACATTTTTATTTTTTATCTTACAATAAAATAATCATAACCATTGAAAAGATCGTACCCAAAAATGGTTAATACTAAAAGTATAAACCGAAAATGATAGTATAATTTCATTATGACAGGTTTCTTTGTTTTTATGAAATATAAAAAGTATTTCTTGCGTTATTTTATCGTTTATATGATGTCACCCAATGTTAATATCAGCTCAAACAATAGAAGTCATGTGGTCATGCAAGACCAATTTATTCCGCATGGGCTGACCTGAGGGCTAGACGATTTCTACATACATGTGATGTCATAACTCATGTTTTACGATGATTGACGTCATAACTCATGGTTTTCAAAATTCTGTTTGCCATTTTACGTTGTATTATTGTTTAAAAAATATAATATAAATAAAATAAAATAATATAATATAAAACTAATATTTTCAACTTTATATTTATTGTTGCATAAGTTGGACTATATTTTTCAGCGTATGATTCAATGAGTTTTATTATTTCTATAGGTAAAATGTTTACGAATTGTTCTACAATAAACAAACTGTATGTAGCTTACAAAATTAATGTTTTGTAACTGTAAGTGTAATTAAATGGGCAAGAAAAAGAATCAATCACTGTTGTGAGGTATAGATAAGGCAATTCCAACCCGAGGGACAAAATGTTTTTTAAAGGCTTCGGTAAACCTCGGCCCTCACAAAAACATTTTGTCCCTCGGGTTGGAATTGCCTTATCTATACCTCACAACCGTGATAGATTCTATTAATCTCCCTGTACATCATCAATAACCAACTTATGCAAATGTGTACAATGACCTACTACTACAACAAACTAACTATCATGGTCCCTTCCGGTTATAAGAGGGTTTTTTCACTGTACTTGTTAACAAACTTACTTTCCCCAGTGTGAGTTTTTTTCTGAAAACAGACGATGGAGCATCTTGTGTCTTCTTGCACGGATTCTTTTTAGCACACTCCGGACAGATAACACTTTCAATGATCTCCGGACAAATAAACTGGCGTAACAGCTGATCAATACTCAAAGATCCCTGCAATATATAAAGATTACTACATCAGCATGTTCAAAGTTATTTTTATATATTCAGAATTTATTTGTATTCATATATTTTCAGAATATCAATATGCATAAAAAGACAAAAAAATTGTTTTGATTAAAAAAGATGCCTATTACATTAAATTATAAACACTTATCAACAGAGACATATTAAGGAATCAGTTTTGGAATAAACATAGCGAAAGTGATCATATACTATTAACAGAACCATTTCTTTTGAACAACATGGATAATAAACGAAATTTAAAATATGACAGCATTCTACAAAAGAAATCTTAGCTTAATAAAAAATGACATCCAGAATTAAGTTTCATATTGGATAGACTCTTCAACCATTTACTACACTAACCACTGGCTAGAATGAGATGTAGACTACTAGTTTTTCTAATTACGATCATTTAACACCGCCTAGACATAAATAAATAAATGGTTATTGTGATTTTATAAAGGTAAACTCAATACACCAAATTATTTGACTGGTTATTTTTATATCTAACCATTCAGGACCCGTGAAATGCATTGGGGTGGGGTGGGGAGGGGAGGCACTGTCAGTGCAATGGATGGAGGATGGAAAACTAAAGGCCCAAAGGGCTTAATTAAACCTACTGTACTTCCCCAAGACATTTTTTTTTTTTAATTTCAGAATTCTCAGTCCACCTAAAAAACTTTTGAATTTCAGTGCTCAAATATGGTATTTTCAGTCTTTTGAGCACAATAACAAGCACCAAAAAAAAGCTGCAGACCCTACTATTGACTAATACAAAGTATTATTGGAAATAAGCAAGAGATAATAAAGAAACAGAATAATACATCAAAAGTTTAAAATCCAATTTTCAGTCTTACCCAGAATCCCTTTGGCAGACTAAGAGAGAGGCTGTCAAAGAGGTCGTACTTGACAGGGTAGTGGAATCCACAGTGCTGACAGTCCAGTTGGCTGGCTAGCAGACCGCGGAACGGGTGCTCCATGTCCCGCTGAGGAAGAATTGGCAGAAGACTGCCACTCCTGGTGAACGCCATGCCATCAGGCTGATACCTGTTCAGGGGGTTCTGCAATCATTTCCAATTGTTGCATATTAAAAACACTTTAACCAAAAGCCATCCGAGTGGTATTTATTTGATGGATTTAAAAATGATTTTTACTTCAACAGTATAGGTATTTGTTCAATTGGTTCTGGAATGATATTCAATTATTGCATATTTAACACTTTAACCAATGCTATCAGACGAATATTTAGTATAAAATGATTTCCAATTGTTGCATATTAAACACTTTAACCATATGCTATCAAATGAGTACTAATTTGAAGGGTTTAAAACTAATTGTTAAGTGTTGTACATCACATTTGTAATAGTAAGAGAGAGAGAGAGAGAGAGAGAGAGAGAGAGAGAGAGAGAGAGAGAGAGAGAGAGAGAGAGAGAGAGAGAGAGAGAGAGAGAGAGAGAGAGAGAGATTATGAGAGACAAAGAGTGAGGATACCCGCTGCCGACTCATTGACTCCTCTTAATAAAAATGCAAGGAATCTTTTATATTACTTTCCCATAGACAGGACAGTACATACCATGACCTTTGATATACCAGTAATGGAACACTGGTTGGGATGGGAAAAAGAGAGAGAGAGAGATTTGTGAGGGTATGCTCTCCTGAATGACTTAACAAAACAGCAATGACAGGGATGACAGCAGTAAGCCAAGTTTCAATGATTACACACTAAATATATACACCGTATGCCAGATCTGATAAGTCATTTTCAATTGTAGAACATTAAATTAATAATATATAATCATGCAATATAATCTTATTCCCCCCACCCTCACCATGGCCACTGGTGCTACTTTATCACAATCACAACTACATAATTCTAAGAACAACCAGCAGATTCAAACTAGGAGGCTGTCTGAGAAAAGCAGATGGCTATATATACATGTATGTTTACTGAATGCAGACAGGTTAATAACTGCAAGCATGAACAAGAACATGAACTAAATGTCTCACCTACCATAAACGCTTTTGATGAACATGCATAGGTGCAACTATAAACCAAGTTTCATTCATCTACATGTAGGACTTAAAACGTTTGTTAGAAACTGATCGAAATGTGAGACTTTGATGCAAAAGTTGACACAGTTGCTGTCACCACTGGAAAAGTAATACCTATATCTTGCCTTTTATCTGTGTAAAGGCAAGACAAACATAGGCAGCAATAGTCACCAAAAAATGCTGCATGCCACCCACTAATTAACACACTGAACCAGTATGTAAATGTAAAGATGAAGTTTAATGACACCACTAGAGCACACTGATTAATTAATCATCGGCTATTGGATGTAAAAAATGTGGTAGTTCTGACACAGTCATCAGAGAAAACCTGCTACATTCGTAACATTGGTCCTAATGCAGCAAGGGATCTTTTATTTGCACTTTCCCAGACAGGAAAGCACATACCACCGTCAGTGCACCACTACTGGTACATCAAAGGCCGTGGCATGTGCCATCCTGTCTGTGGGATGATGCATATAAAAGATCCCTTGCTGCATTAGGACAAATGTAGCAAGTTTTCTCTGATGACTATGTGTCTGAAGTACCCAATGTTTGACATCCAATAGCCGCTGACCGATCCCCGTCAGTGGGCCCATTGATCTATTTCTCACACCAGCCAGTGCACCACAACTGGTACATCAAAGGCTTTGGTATGTGCTATCCTGTCTATGGCATGGTGCATAATAAAAGATCCCTTAATGCTACTAATAAAAAAATGTAACGGGTTTGCTCTCTAAGGCTGTATGTCAAGTTACCAAATGTTTGACATCTGATAGCCGATGATTAATAAATCAATGTGCTCTAGTGATGTCGTTAAACAAAACTAACTTTTAACTGTCTCTCTTTCTATCTTTATATGTCTGCCTGTATCTCTCTCCGTGTCTCACTGACTCTTCCCTACTAAATCGTTTCACTGACAATGTAGCATACACACACTTAGACTAATTCTATCTGATTATAAATACATGTACATATCCAGTGGTATAAGGTACATGTTAAGTGTACCTGTAAAGCTTTCACATCAAAGAGCGAGACAACACTCGGGTATCGACTGGTCTCCTCGTCCAGAGTCTGAGTCAGCACCTGAAACAGCTCATGAGCATCCTGTGAAAAAAACAAACAACAACATGTACAGACTGGTTTACGGTACTATAATTATGATATATGATACAAGTGAAGAAAAATTCCCAATTCATCTATTGTCAAATGTGTAAACTGTAACACAAGCGTTAGATCATTTAGCCTCACACGTACCACTGAGAATCAGGCGACATTTGTGACAGATCATCTCTCTATATCATCTGACTATGTGGAATAATGGATCGATTAATAATTGATTAAATATATATTATTCTCAACTTATATCTAATACAGCGAAAATGTTACTTTTCACCTAATATCACTTTTATGGTTTCTGATCGATCTATGTATTTCATAGCTACATGTATTTATATAATAATTGTTAATTTGCATTTCATTTATTATATTTGCAACAACAATTGATTTATATGTGTCATTGATATCGATTACACATACAGGTACATGTCTTTCCAGTGAAATATATGTCAAGATATAATAAAGATTTTTAACTGTTTAAAAAACAAAACAAAAAAAACAACCTTACATCATCACTTTGTATGAACTGACTATGGAATAATGAATCGATTAATAATATCTTAAAACTATTCAATAATAAATAGAACATGCAGGTAAATGTTATATTAATTAAACAGAATGTATGAAACGACTCATTGGTGTATAATATACTTATAATACACATGTATTAAATGAATATATACATGTATATATATCATTCACAGCTTTTTTAATAAGATAAAATATAAACGTAACAGAATTATAAAATTTCGTGCTTACATCCAAATAAGGTTCAAGAACGCTGTCCTGGGCACACATCTTAGCTATCTGGGCTGTCTGTCCAGTACAGTGGGTTAGTAACCAAGTAGTTAGTTGTTAGTGGTTAGTGAGAGAGAAGAGGGTGTATAGTGGTCATACACCTTCTCACCGAGTCATTAAAACTTGCTTTGGGTAGGAGCCGGTATCAAGTAGCTACCAGCCTTACATGTATGTCAATGTTGTATTAAAGACTATGAAACTCTAAGAAGGGAAGTAACTCTGTACTGGACAGACTTTACTAGAGGTCTACATCGATTATTGTTTAATGTGCTTCATCAATCAGAACATTGCTGGTTAGAAACTTTGTACCTTAACCAATAGGATTTGCAAGTATAACTCACCAGTGTATCAGATCAAGAAATCAGTTAACATGTTTATCTTAATTACATATACATATATGTTTGTGGATTTTTTTGTCTGGCCTCAGATCAGAGTTATCATCCCAATCCGGAAATTTGTCTGTGCAAGTAGTTGGCTGTTTGACTGTGATTATTTCATGGCAGACAACTTTGAAGTGGCAACTGTTTGACTGAAGTTGACAGGGAGAGCATGTAGTTTGTAAACATGTGTAACTTGTTGACACTGAAGACATTTTTGTGGTCATTCTGGCCCATACACAAGGTTTAGTGGGTGTGTTTGTTTAAACCAATATCCTGGGAGAAAGAGCTGGACAACAAGTGTTGTCCTTTTCAGGGTATGTTTCCCCCAGGAAGGCAAAGGTACATACAAAAATCCATGGGCCTGCTGATATTAATAAAAATATTATAGCCACTAAGGCTAAATAGAAACATATAGCGTAATTAATTGTAGTCTGTGGCCGTCTGTTCTATATAGTGACAAACGAAACAAATTAATTATATGTATAACTAGAATGTACCTTTAACTTAAACATCATAAATAACAAACTGATTTAGGCTGTGCTATTTTTAGTGGACAGTTAGACTTTGGTATAGGCCATCACCAACATATGTGGAATGTCACCATGTGATACTGCAAATATCAAGCATGTTTTCTCCATCATGCATGCCAGAAACTGAATATCAGAAGTACATGCAGGACAAACAGGAACGGATTGTAGTCCAAAAGAGAGTGTGTGGATTTCAGTTTTAGGATTTGACAAATCCACTAGCCCTTGGTGCATTTCTGGTCTGACCGGCCTCGGTGGCGTCATGGTTAGGCCACCGGTCTACAGGCTAGTAGGTACTGGGTTCGGATCCCAGTCGAGGCATGGGATTTTTAATCCAGATACCGACTCCAAACCCTGAGTAAATGCTCCGCAAGGCTCAATGGGTAGGTGTAAACCACTTGCACCGACTAGTGATCCATAACTGGCTCAACAAAGGCCATGGTTTGTGCTATCCTGCCTGTGGGAAGCGCAAATAAAAGATCCCTTGCTGCTAATCGGAAGAGTAGCCCATGTAGTGGCGACAGCGGGTTTCCCCTCAAAATCTCTGTGGTCCATAACCATATGTCTGACACCATATAACCGTAAATAAAATGTGTTGAGTGCGTCGTTAAATAAAACATTCCTTTCATTTCTGGTCTGGGTTAGCAAATAAATATCAACCTAATTACCATAATTCATACTCATAGGGCACTAGCCAAGGTTTTTGTAAAGGATAGTCAGGGCTCACCCTGGATCAAAAATACTTGTAGCCAAAATATTAGCCAAATGGAATTTTTATTAGCCATATTGAAAATGCTTTAGCCAAATTTGTTTTACGCAGTACTGTATAAAGTATTTATATATGAATATAAAAATGTATCTTTTTCAGCTAATTATGTACAAACTGGAATAAATAGGAATAACAAAACCTCAATGGGGTTATGGGCAGTTAATATATTACTTCGAGGTTTTTTCAGCGGGGGTTGGGTTGGGATGGGGTTAAACAATATCTTCAGAGTTTGAAGCCAGTACCCCATACAGCCACCCCCACTTCTAAGGCCTATGACATTAAATTAACAAACATACAGAGATATGGGGGTGGGTGGATGTTTATGGATGGTGTTGTTTTTTCTTTCTTCTTTTTTTCCCAAATAAAAATTTGAGAGCTTTTATTTCTTTAAATAACAATCTTTATGTTAGTTTAAATAAGTTAGGGTTTTTTTGTTTGTTTTTTAAGTGACCCATCAATTCCCCACCCCAAACGATTTCATAATTTGTGCCATGTTGTTGCTGTTGATTTCAGCGTCGTGTTAAATGCTTGTTGTGATTTCTGCTTATAAAATACCTCGGCTAAGTATGCCGACTTCACCACAGTATACTCCATTTATTAAAAAAAAAAAAAAAAAAAAATCCTTTAATAAAATTAATATTTACGGTCTTTTTAAAATCCAGCTAACTTATTAAATGTCACCTCACAGTCTTACAAATTTATATCTAAAATTATCTAACAAATATTATTGTAAACTAATTTTATTCAGTGTACATTTAACTGCAATTTGTATAATTTAAATACTGCATGTTCATTTCCGGCGATCGCGATCTGCATGTGTGCTCTCGACCATGGGTACGAAATTAACAAAGACAAAGGAATAAACAAAAACTGCAGTTGGTATTCACTGATGCGAATAACTATTGTTTTTCTACAAATTTACATCAAGATTTACTTTTGTGTAATCGTATTGTTTAATGTCCGCAACGATGTCTCTTGACACGCGGGTATCAGCTGACTCTGAAGCGTGACGTATATTTGCACCGAGAGCTGTCCTCAGTTCAGCCAACGAACGTTCTTCCTAATGTTCGCGAACTATTTGATTGGTGTTCGTCGTGTCCATTTGGTTCAATGTGAAGCGCACAAACCAGTTTAACGAACGTTTTGTTTTCACTCGGTCTGGCTGAACTCAGCCGTTGAGTTGGCCTACATGTCTTTTGGCCCTGAACTGGCATGTGTATTCAAATTGACACGCACTGTCGGTCTGTTTTTATTACTTTGGTTCAAAGTGAAAATAACAAATTACAGATCTTTCAGACATTGCTGTCATACATGTTGAATGAATGCCGTTAAAATTAATAACCGTGATTATTAAAATAAGCAAACATTATAAGGCATGACACCGCTTCTCGTTACCGGCCGCGAGATCGCTATTACGCTAATTGAATGTTTGAGGTGTCGGATAGATTATGTAACGCTTTGTTCACACCAGAAGACAAGACAGAAAATGGCTTAACACTGGCAACCAAACTTACAAAAGAATATACACACAATAAAACAATTTCTCGTTAATGGATCAAAGATAGAGGTTTACATGTTGAATTATTATTCTCAGATAAGATCAGTTTACAATGAACCATTGATTATGTCAGAAAAAAACGTATGTGCCAAATCATTCTGTGCAAAAAGAGAATATAAGCAGAAATAAACTTGAACTGTTAATTACTACGAAATGCAATGTTCAGTTGATGCTTTTCAAACCGAATTTGAACCATGAAATATTGCTGAACCAAACTGTCAAAAGGAAAGGATTTGGATGTAAATGTATTCAATTGATTCACATGGCATTTTAACCGTTCTTCTGGTCACAGGATCATCTGTAAAAGGGAGAAAGAATGTAGAAGTGTACGAAATTGCCTGACCTGTTCTTCAGAAGAGATGACCCATCTGCGAGATCTCAGGGCAGTGATCACAGCTACTGGACTGTATGGGTCGCACACATCCTCAGAGTTGTTGTTCAACACTGAAACATGGGAATAAACACTTATCTATCAGGGATTCTAGATTATGGTAGCCCCACTCCCATGGCTAGTGATATTCAATGATAGGCTAGCAAATAACTACCATTGCCATGACCGACGGCTAGTGAAAAAACTCTTTGTCAAATGCTGCATTTAAGTACATATTTTGTAAATATGAATATCCTGCACCGACCCCCATCCCCCAATCTTAGTGTTTTTAAGCTCTATCTCCCTCTTTAGGTAACATTATTACTATTAGTAAAATTGTATTAACTTAAAGTAAAGTAGAGCTAGTGAATATTTAATTACCGCTAGTAAATATTCAAAATCACTGATCCCATGGCTAGTGGATTTTATAAAAATTCTAGAAGCCCTGAGCATGCTTTTCTATCTGTACACATGTACATTATACACACACTCATGTATGTAAGCAAATCCAAAGAGGGGGATGGATGTAGCCCAGCGGTAAAGTGGTCTCTTGATCCATTGGTCTAGGATCAATCCCCATACTGTAGGTGGGCTGCGGGCACATGGGGCTATTTCTTGCTCCATGATGGACATTTGCAAATTCAATTATTATAGCTCATCAAAACCAACCATGGTCAGGCTGCTTGTGCTCCCTTGCACATGCCAGCAACGGTGAACCCCCTCTCCCACCCACCCCAAAATTTATGCTAATTATCAATGATTACAAAATACAGAACACTACATGTGTTTGTATACATACAGTCATCCTGTACTCAGGGCTTCTAGATTATGGTAGTCCCACTCCCACGGCTAGTTATATTCAATGTTGGGCTAGTAAATAACTACTATTGCCATGCCCGACGGCTAGTGATATTTTTTTGGTCAAATGTTGCAGTTAAACCTATTTTGTGAATAGGAATATCCTGCCCCCACCCCAAGTGTTAGTGTTTTTAAGCTCTATCTCCCTGACATTATATGGGTTGCTTTCTAGACAGTTCTACAAGAAAAGCCATGTACATGTATACATATTTTCAAATAAAATATCCACTGGCAGGTTTCCTAAAAGAAAGATATAGACCGATAGGGTACACAATGTAAATAAGAAGTACATGCATTTACTGTGCCTCTACCTACATGTACACTGTAAAGGATATCACACAAGTTTACCTTTAAGCACTTTGTAAATGGTTGCGGCCAAGTAGTCCTGAGCTGCTGTACCACTGAGCGCTGCACCTTGTGAGAGGAACTTGCCCAGCCAGATGACCACGGCCGGACAAGCAGCAAGTGACTGCAGCACAACATTCAGGAAACATGTGTTGCCAAGATTCTCCAAACCAGGACAAACTGCTGAAATACATAAACACATAAATCTACATGTCTGTATATGATATGTACACAGTGTCACTGTAGTTGTGTTTTGACGCTAAAAACTAGCAAGTTGAATTTTGCCACATACACAGAGTCTGAAATTTGTATCCCAAACTACTGAAAACAACCCCTACCCCTTACATAAAAAAATCAAGCACTTTTTGATCTGTCACAAAGGTTGTTATAATAAACAAAACAAACATTTAGATCAATATAGAATGATGACGAACATACTTCCCACTTCCATCTTATTTCCAGCAGGCCAAATTTCTTTTTAACAGGACACATTTCTTTTGACCTGTCAGTGTTTCTGCCAGAAAGAAATTTCTGGATATGGCGCTATGGAATTGAATGCAACCACAGTCAACAGGGGATGTGGGGGCACTGGGTGGGGTGGGGGGGGGGGGGGGGGGGGGGAGAGAAGCCTCCCCCAGAAAGAAAATTGATTCAGTTTAGGGTTAAGAAAATCATACATTAATGATAAGAGTAATTAATTTTGTTAAAAGGTTAACTTTAAAAAAAGAAATTGCAAAACAAATCTGGGTATGGCGCCATACCCATTTTACCCTCGGGCAGAATCCCTGCCTGTTATTATTATTTTAATTTTAAAGGGAAACTAAACTCAAATATGAGCCTTATGTGTTGGAAAGATGCATACCCGGACCACTAACACATACTGACACTTTAAGAAATGAAAAATGCGTAATTTTAGATCTAATAAAAAACCATGATTATTCCTTGCTAACTGGGGACAGCCATTTTTTTGTTGTGTCTGGTATTCTAGCTTGGAGTGAAGTGATGTAAGCTCCGACCAACTCCTGTATGCACAGAGTAAACAAACGCAGTCACTTACGACAAGGCACTTTGCTTTCATCAAGCTCACTTGTAAAACAACATAAATGACTTGATAATATAACAAACTATTTCACTAAATATATTTCTATTTGTTTTAATAGAACGGAATGGGGTTATAGTATTTTTCTCTCTTAAAAAATCCAAAGAAAAAATGCATACTATTAGGCATGTCGGTAGGATACACTGGAGCAAAAACGACCAATCATGATACCAAGTGATAATGTTTATTTCTTTGGGACTATGTAATTGGTCAGTTCTGTGATTTTAGATGGGAATGTCTACTTAATCAAGAGTTTTACAGAATGATTTATAGTACTTAATAAAGCGTAACAGCTGATAATGTCCATTACCATTTTAGGGGTGGCAGGTATATCCCAATACACTATGATGTTAAAACAAATACGGCCTGTATGTAATTTTGTGTTTAGACGGCGGTAATTAATGGCTTGTCTACCTACCCATTTTAACACCTACCAATCAGGAATCACAGGTGGAGGTCACTGAGAGTACTGGTATAGACCAATTAACTAAGAAAACACTCTGTTTATCATTTCAGTATGTAGCTTATTGCATAAACAAAACATGATACAGTTATTTCGAAACTTTGACAATGGTGGTTTATTTTGTCTTGTAAAATAATATATACTTATTGCTGGCTTCAAGGCTCACCCTGGATCAAAAATACCTGTAGCCAAAATATTACCCAAATGGGATTTTTATTAATCATAATGAAAATGTTTTAGCCATAATTGTTTTGTGGAGTACTGTATAGAGTATTTATATATATGAATATGAAAATGCATCTTTTTCAGCTAATTATGTACAAACTGGAATAAATCTGAATAACAAAACTATTCCCTGATCAAAACCAAAGACAGCAATGGAGGTAGGGGCAGTTAAAATATTTGATTTTTCAATGGGGGGAGATATGCTGAGTTGGAAGCCAGTGTCTCCTGCAACCACCCACCCCAACTTCTAAGACCTATGATATTACGGTAATACAAATTTGAGAGCCAATACTCTTCTTCTTCGTTTTCGTAATTTGTCCCATATTTTTTTTTCTGCATCACGTTAAATGCTTGTTGTTGATTTCAGCTTGTAAAATACGTAGCCCAAGAATGCCGACTTCACGTTATTACAACTATTCCATGTACATCAAAAGTTTTTCATTAAAAAGATAATTAATTGAAATTTATGGTCTTTTTAAAATCTAGTCTACAAACTTTTATAATATTTTATCGAACAAATGTCATGATTATTGTAAACTATTTGTATTCAGTATACGTTTAACCACAATTTGTATAATAATAAATACTATGTTTATTTTCCGCAATTGCAATATGCATGAGAGCAAAATTAACAAAGAAAATGGAAACAAGCGAAACAGCAATGAAGTATTCATTGATGCAGACAACTACTTGTCTTCGGCCCTGAACTAGCATGTGTATTGAATCTGACACGCATTGTCGGTCTGTTTTTATTACTTTGGTTCAAAGACTTTACAAAGTTAAAATAACAAGCTACAGATCTTGCAGACTTTGCTTTCATACATCTTGCCATTAAAATTAATAACCTTGTCCGAACGGACGTAGAATGTGTGGTTAAGAAAAATATTGACCTAACATGCCCCATGCACTATTAATAACCATGATTACAAACATTATCTCGCTGTATTCTGGATGACACAGCGTCTCATTTCCGGTTGAGAGATCCCTATTAATTATGCTGATTGAATATTCTGTATTATTATTATATTTCAGGTATCGGATAGATTATGTTTGTTCACATCAATAGATTTTTTTTTTTTAATTAGCCAATGGGGTAATTTGGCTACCGACAGTGCGAGCCCTGTGGCGTACTGGGATGGATATTATCACAGAACATTGCGCTAAAATCAGGTATGTTTATTTCCTCAGTTTAGAAAAAAATCGCATTAACATTCGGTAGGCCTATCTGTTTTTGTCTTCGGGTAATGTTCTGGATTTCGTTATGTACAGCCCGAACATGAAAAATGTTATTTAAAAAAAATCTAAAAAAATCATACATTTATTTTTTCAACATATATAAATGCATCGTGTTGAGATGTATCTTTGTGCCAAATATGAACAGTGTACACCTCGGCATTAACATTTGGACTTTGTTTTTGTCTCCAGGCTGCAAATAGCCTAAACCAGGGGGATACAGACTTGGAACAGACAAGTTCTTTAACAAAAGTTTTGGTACTATTCCCATTGACCATCTGAGATAATTGTCGTAATCCCTAGGTGTGAAGTGGTCACTGCAAATTGTTCGGTTTAAGAACCGCTTCTAAGCAAACAATGTCGGTTTGTCTTTTGGAAAAATATGCAAACTTCTTTTGCCTTTAACTGCAGCTTTTGTACATCCATACACCGAACAATGGTTCACCATGTTTCACATTTGAAAGATATCTTCAAAATAATATTCCACACATACAATTCAATTCAACAGAATAACATTTTCACATTTTAAAAATATACGTGTTCCACTTCCATGTAAAATCTCTGAAAGGCTACAAATCACGCTTTCATGTTATGCCGGTTAGTGCCTCATGGGGTCACGTGACTTAACTCTTGGAGTTCAGAGGCTTTTGGCAAGCGATGGGAAAAACGCGACTTTTTATTGCAAATATATTAAAAACAGGTAAATTTTTTAAAATGTATTTTATTGATACTTCATATATATATTGTAAAAGGTATACGTCGATACCAAACAATAGAGAATTACGTTTTTGATAAATGTAGACCTTTAAGCAATAATGTGCATTATATATTGTTGCATATATGCATACCAGTCCAAAAGCCTTGTGTGAGCATTCCTTTAAATAAAATTATTATATAACAGTATGCCATATTTCACTTCCTATTTCAACCCCTGTTAACAGAAATTAACTGGCGAGACACCTTATTGAAGCTAAGCAGCTTTCAAATATAGACATGCTACCACCCCTACTCAACACCACCACAACCCCCCACCCCCACTACCTCTATCCAGGGTCAACTTAACAGTCAGACTACTGACATCCCATAACAGCCATTTTGTAGACTATTACATCAGAATGAGAATGTATTTTACTGCTGTACCATATTGATTTTATTCTTAACAGTATTATTTTTTACACACGTTAGATATTCTTCTTTTTAAAATAGGTGGTAACAGATTATGTTAATAAACACTTAAAGTAGAAGACTGTATGCAACATTGCAATGTGAATGTCATATGACATTTTTGTTATTAAAAAAAAAAAAAAAAAAACGAGTGAATCAATGACAGCATTGATCATACGATTCACACCGACAACTTTATTTACCTTTTCGTTTTGACCTTTCCTTATCGCTGGGCCCAAAAAACACGTAAACACCCGCACAGATGGCAGCAGCAGCACCTCCAATGAGTGCAAACTGTTTGGGGAACACAGTTGATGGCCATACCATGGCTAAAATACCAATGCAACTTGTAGACGTCAATTACATAATAAATATAGTTTTTTCTATGTTCTTCCTAATTTATTAGCGCACCGATATTTACGTTTTCCGTCTTTACATTTCCTCCCATGAACCATTGTAAATGATGCTGGTTGTTTCGAATCGAAAATAATTAGTGGCTAACATCGTCTTTCCAAACTCTTTTGGGGTGTCAGCCATGTAATTAAAGGTAAGAACAAAGAGACTTGGGTAATATGGCACTTTAAAATAACCTTTCAATAACGTAAGTGGTGGGGAAGGTTAGTATAGTGCGATGTATCAATAATTGTTTGATCGACACCCATCCCTTACCCAGTGTTTTGCCTGTTCCACCGACTAAGCAGTAACAACTAACCACTAACCCACTGTCCTGGACAGCCCAGATAGCTGGCATATGTGCTCAGAACAACGTGCTTGAACCGTAATTGCATATAAGCTCCAACATTTATTATTCCACGAGAAAGATGTAATATAGCCATCATTTCATTTCAACTTATTTTCGTGCTTATATCCAATTAAGGTTCAAGCACGCTTTCCTGGGCACACACCTCAGCTATCTGGGCTGTCTGTTCAGGACAGTGGGTTAGTTGTTAGTGGTTAATGATAGAGAAGAGGATGTAGTGGTCTTACACCTACCCACTGAGTCGTTAAAACTCGCTCTAGGTGGGAGCCGGTAGGTCCTACTGGGCTGCGAACCCTGTACCTACCAGTCTTATGTCCGATGGCTTAACTATGACACCACCGATGCCGGTTTCACCCATCAATTCATTACATGAAAAGGCCCACTGGAATGTACTGTCCTATCTTTGGGATACTAGGCCTACATATACCTACCGGTTCATGCTTTGTGAATATAAGGTCATTGCATGTCCCAAACACATTCCCACGGTTACATTCGATAAAACGCAGCTACTGTACAATAAAGTTCCAAAATGTGAATATTCGCAAAAACGCAGCCACGTGCAAACCATGTCACCACTGCACGTGCGTTGTCTGCACGTGCAAAATGAACACCGACAGTATAAAAGTGCAGGGTGTTCGCTTGCCTGGCCTCTGTATCTGGCCGACAGTTGACAATCCAGGACATGCCACGTCTCAGTGAACCGCAGAGAAACAATGCCATCGGCCGACTAGACGCAGGCGAATCCAGAACGGCCGTTGCCAGGGCATTCCATGTGTCCCCAAGCACCATCTCCAGACTGTGGGACCGTTACCAGCAACATGGATCAACACGTGACCTCCCTAGATCCGGTCGACCACGGGTCACTACCCCCGGGCAGGACCGCTACATCCGGGTACGCCACCTTCGGGAACGATTGACTACTGCCACCTCCACAGCCGCAGCAATACCAGGTTTGCGCAGGATATCCGACCAGACCGTACGGAACCGCCTACGTGAGGTAGAAATTCGTGCCAGACGTCCAGTTCGAGGTGTCATCTTAACACCACAACACCGTCGACTCCGACTGCAGTGGTGCCAGATTCATCGACAATGGCCTCAACTGCGATGGAAACAGGTGTGGTTCAGTGACGAGTCCCGATTTCTGCTCCGACGTCATGATGGAAGATATCGCGTGTATAGGCGTCGTGGTGAACGTTATGCGGCAAACTGCGTGCAGGAAGTGGACAGATTCGGCGGGGGTAGTGTCATGGTGTGGGCAGCCATCTCACACACTGGCAGAACTGACCTGGTCCACGTGCAGGGCAACCTGAATGCACAGGGCTACATTGACCAGATCCTCCGGCCACACATCGTTCCAGTTATGGCCAACGCCAACGCAGTGTTCCAACATGACAACGCCAGGCCTCACACAGCACGTCTCACAACGGCTTTCCTACAGAACAACAACATTAATGTCCTTCCTTGGCCATCGACATCACCGGATTTGAACCCAATTGAGCATCTATGGGACGAGTTGGACCGACGCCTCCGACAGCGACAACCACAGCCCCAGACCCTGCCCGAGCTGGCAGCAGCCTTGCAGGCCGAGTGGGCCACCATCCCCCGGGACGTCATCCGTACTCTGGTTGCTTCAAATGGGCAGGCGGTGCCAGGCAGTTGTCAACACACGCGGAGGCCACACCCGGTATTGACTCCAGATGACCTTGACCTTGGTGGTGTGTCCTATCACTTACTCACAATGGACTAGAGTGAACTGTGAACAATCCTGCAACATTTGGTAATTATCAGACTCACCATTCAATAATTAAATCAATTCTCCAAATGTTACGACAATGTGGTTTTGCGTTTCTTCTTTTGAAGAGTATATCTTTAAAAGATCCCTTGCTGATAATCGGAGAGAATAGCCCATTTGCGTGGCGGCAGTGAACTCTTTCTGTCTCAATATCCGTGTGAACTATATTATAATGCTCGGCAGCATTATGACATTAATTTAAAATGTGTTGAGTGCGTCGTTGAATAAAACATTCCTTCGTTTCTTCAATTTCATTATACTAACCTTACAGAGACAATCGATCAGAGGTAAATGTATTTTCTTTGTATGCATTTTAGGCATCGATGGAAGCAATGACGCAGGTCAACCGGCTTCGGTGGCGCAGTGGTTAAACCATCGGACTACAAGCTGGTAGGTACGGGGTTCGCAGCCCGGTACCGGCTCCAACCCAGATCGAGTTCTTAAGGATTCAGTGGGTAGGTGTAAGGCCACTACACCCTCTTCTCTCTCACTAACCACTAACCAACTAACAACTAACCCACTGTCCTGTACAGCAAGCCCAGATAGCTGATGTGTGTGCCCAGGACAGCGTGCTTGAACCTTAATTGGATATAAGCACGAACATAAGTTGAAATGAAATGAAATGACGCAGGTCATCATCAGTAGGACGGCAAGTCGGTCATTTAGTCAGTCTGTTAGTTTAACGGGCACAGTTGGGCGGGCGTAGTCCAGTGGTTAAGCGCCCGCTCGATGCGCGGTCGGTCTGGGATCGATCCCCGTCGGTGGGCCCATTGGGCTATTTCTCGTTCCAGCCAGTGCACTACGACTATCAAAGGCCGTGGTATATGCTATCCTATTTGTGGGGTGGTGCATGTAAAAAGACCCCTTGATACTAATGGACAAATATAGCGGGTTTTCTTTTTACGATTATATGTCAAAATTACTAAACGTTTGACAACCAATAGCCAATGATTAATAAATCAATGTGCTCTAGTGGTGTCGTTAAACAAAACAAACGTTTATATTCAGAGCAAGCTGTTTTATAAGCAGCACACGCCTGTCTTGGGCGCAAGATCGGAGCTCTACCAGCTTTTATGTCCACGACAGGAAATAGAGCGAAGTATCGATCCTCCTTTATATCAGTTTGTCCCCCCCCCCCCCCCATCCCATTTTTAACAGTGCTCTACGACAGGCATTTAACATATATTTGTAGTGTCTGTAGGAAAGTGCATATAAAAGACTAAGTTCTGCAAATGAGTATGAGTAGGCCATTTAGCGGCAAGAAGTCAATACCTCTTTCAGTCATTTTGAAATACATGTATATATTATTTTCACGTAAAAAATGTTTTTATCCATGCAGTTAATATGTACGTTATAAAAATCTACATTTGCTTGAAAACTGTTTTCCAAATACGACCTTTTTCCGAGCCTGCAGGATCGCCACAGCCCATACTAAATGAATATTCGTTAGACATCTTAAACAAACTTGTGAATTCGATACATGAGTGGCCGTTAGATACCATTTATCTCACAAGTTGTTTTAAAATGTATCTAACGAGCGAAAGCGAGTTTCATACGTTTTTCAAATAACGAGTTGTGAGATAAATGGTAGCCTATCTAACGGACACGAATGTATTATTCTATATATATACTACTCAAAAGAATTTAAGGGTCAGACGATATTTTCGACATTATTTTCTGAATGTCAATTATATTAGCTAGACCATAATGTCACGCATGGTATTGTTCCATTTTGACGAAAGTGGGTCTAAGCAACCCATAAATGAATTAAAATCCACTGTCATTGACACTGTCGACTAGTTCTAATGGCGAAAACATGCTTACATTTGCACGTAAATTAGGGCGAAAGCGAAAGGTCTGCTAAGTGCCCATAACTTGCTTTTTCACAAAGCGCTTCATTTGCACGCTTTGCATGTCTATTCCATGTTCCCAATGCTGAATTTCCGTATAATTGGAGCTTGCGTTCGTGTACGGTGCACACTCCAAATTCGACAATGGTACGACGTCAACTGACTATCGAAGATCGAGGAAGGGCTATTGCTTGGCTTCAGGATGGCAATACGCAAAGAAATGTTGCTCTGAGACTTGGTGTCAGTCAGAGTGTCGTTGGCCGACTGTGGCAACGGTACCAAGCAACGAATTCTGTTCGAAATCGTCCACGTTCGGGAAGACCCCGAAGCACTACAAATAGAGAGGACCGCTACATCACCAATATGGCTCTACGTCAACGCACAACTACTGCACGCCGATTACGTGACAATCTGCGGACTGCGACTGGAACTCGAGTGTCTGATCAAACCATACGCAATCGTCTGAGAGCCAATAATCTACGCTGCCGTCGCCAGGCTGTTCGACCACCACTCCTACCACGTCACAGAACGGCCAGACGTCACTGGTGCACACTTCATCTGCGGTGGCAACGTGTTCAGTGGGGTCGAGTGATGTTCACTGATGAGTCCAGGTTTAGTCTCCAGTTCAACGACGGTCGGGTTCGTGTCTACAGACGTCCTGGGGAGGGCTTCGCTGACGTTAACGTTAGACAACGTCACCGGTTCGGTGGGGGCAGCGTCATAGTGTGGGGCGGCATCTCTATCCACCACAGGACCCCCCTCTATGTGGTGGATGGCAATCTGAATGGAATCCGCTATCTGAATGAGATTATCCGGCCGTTGGTTCTCCCAGGCCTTCAGCAGATTGGCGGCGGGGCAGTTCTGCAGGATGACAATGCCAGACCCCACCGCGCCAGGGTGGTAACGGACTTTCTCAGACAACAAGGTATCGCCAGGATGGATTGGCCAGCATATTCGCCTGACTTGGCCCCAATAGAGCACGCCTGGGACGAATTAGGCAGGAGAGTTCGGGATAACCATGCCCCTCCGGCAAACCTTCATGATCTGGGTCAACTTCTTATGGCAGAGTGGCAGGCCATTCCCCAAGAGTTCTTCAGACGTCTGATCAACAGCATGAGGCAACGATGTGTGGAGTGTATTCGCGCCAGGGATGGATTCACACACTATTAAACGAATGTTCTAATGTGTAAAATCCACGTTTGACAACCTTCAACTTTGACAGCATGTCATGTGACTTTCTTGTATACAGTGACGTTTATTTGTTTTTTTTGTAAATATGGAACAATAAATTAAATTTTTGGTGTAGTTTACATCATCAATCTAATACACTCTGAAACTTATTTGGTTATACATTTTTGACCCTTAAATTCTTTTGCAACTTTTAACATCTTTTTCGAAAGTTATTTACAGCCATTGCACTTGTAGCTGACTTACGCGTCACAGACACATGAATGTCAGGTTAACTATACGCCACAGTCTAATCGATTTTCATGCTGTAGTTTTTCATTGGTTGTATGGCATTGGTGACATGGTCATCACCTAGGAGCAGCCAGTCGTATGTCTTGAAATTGTTAAAGGGACATTCCTTAGCTTGCTGCATTGTAGGATGTTTCCGACTAATAAAATATTTCTACGATTAAACTTACAGATTTCCTTGTTTAGAATATCAGTGTTTGTATATTCAATATGTTTCTGGTCATCTTAATATTTGTAAGAAGCCCAAACTGGATTTTGTCTTCAAATAATTTGTTAAAAAAATATTTTAGGAAATAAAATGAAATTTAACCTAGTACAAATATTAGATCGATCAGAAACACGTTTAATATACGGCCACTAATGTTTTATGCAGAAAAATATATTTGATATATAATTACTATCGTTAAAAAGTCTCTGTTAGTCGATAACATCTTAAAAATTGCAGCAAACTCAGGAATGTCCCTTTAACTGTTAGCAACTATGTGTAACCAAAACTAACGCACGGTGTTCTCACCGACGGGTGTGTAAGAAACAAAATTTAATGGCATTCTGATTCACAGCAAAGTAATGTTGCAACACAACCAAACCAAGTGTCCATTGGTGAGATGCTTGTATGAATACTACATACTACGAGACGACTTGCTCGGGAACCCTGAATCCACCCACCGCCAGAATATTAGACACACCCTGGTTGGGGGCAGGCCGATTTTTTGCCCGAATTAAATGTAAATTCCGGAATCTGGACAACAATTTTTATTCATATTATACTTCCAAACAGCTATATAGTGTTGGAAACGAATCACTTTTAAGCATTTTTACCTGAATTTTAACTAATATTGTGGGTAGAATGATGCAAATACATGTTAAAACTGTTTCAGGCCAGCTGATTTTGCTTGAATATCTCTGTCGTTTTTGCCTGAATTTGAGAATTTGCTCCAGCACTGGGGGTGGGGGGCGGCAGTTCCCCCTGCCACTTGTCTCGTGCGCTTATGTGTTTTTTTGTCGAAGGTCAACTCTCCCCACCCCATCCCTTTTGGCTACGCCACTGGTGATATGTAAATCGTCTTAACAGCACGCTGGTCATACGGATAAAGCCATTGCGGTTGGATAAAATACGCTGCGGTTATGGCGTCAACTTGGGGGAAACCCGACAGGTAAGATCAAATTGTTAATTTCAGGGCCGTACCCTCCGGGGGGGGGGGCAGGGGGCAGGGGGCAGGGGGCAGGGGGGCAATTTCCCCCTGTGAATCTCACTTTTTTTTTTTATTCCAGGAAATAGCACACACATATCAGGGTTTAATTTGTATAGTGTTTTATTTGTTTGTAAAAAGTAGTGCCCCCCCTCCCCCCCCCCCGAATTGTGATCAGGGTACGGTCCTGAATTTCCTATATATTTCTGAGCTTGTCCTTTCAGAGTTTATTGGTGATTTGAAACGAAATATAGTTAAATAAGTGGTTAAAATATGAAAGTGATTCCAGTGATATTACGTCCGCAAACAAATAATATGTTTGCACAATGATATATTTTCAATAAAATTGAAGTAGTGTTTTCTGTTTTCTTACATTTCAAACTACACGAAGTAATACCTGTTGTACAACTAAAATTATGAATTATTTAAAAATATATACTGAACAATATACGCTGTTGTCTGATCTGGAAATAGACGCAATATTAATTCAAACCAAACCATTTGGGCTCTTTTTGGATTAAATCCTTTGCGGGTAGGAGTAAAATATAGTGCGGTTGTGTATTTTCATCGAATAAAATAATTTGCGGTTAATTTAAAACTATGTTTTCAAAATAGCTGTTTTTACTGATTTGTCTTTGACTTATTTTAAAGACGATTAAAATGTTTTAGCCTTTAAGCGAAAATGGTTGTGTGATATTCCAGAGTAAATTGTGATCATACTACAGGACAATAATTCTTTTGAAGGGCAATGCACAACTAAAGTCATTTTTTATTTGTGTCCTTTTTTCCTTCTGATGTTTCAGCAGTCCTGTAACATATACTAAAACGCAAAAGAAACGCAGGTCCTGAAAATGCGAAAGAATTGCACTTTGTAAAGCAGTATCTTTGGTGGAATTGAACCTCAACTGTGTTAAAGGACATGGCACACACCCACACCGCAGTCTCACCTGCGTGTCAATTTCATTACCTGTGTGACGTCACGAATTCTCAAAACACGTTGTTTGCACGTGCTGGATCATCCGTATCATGAATCCAGTGCAAACACACTCAATGAAATGCTTATAAAGCCTACACACCTGGATTTAATCGCATAAATTCAATTTGAGTAGTGACAGACAACAGAATCACATTTTAAAAATGCCGCGACTGACGCAACTCCAGCGAGATATGGCCATCGGGATGTTGCAAGCCGGACAGACCCGTACTGCTGTAGCCAGACAATTGGGATGTCATGTTTCGACAATCGCACGCCTTTCTCAACGTCACCAAATCACTGGATCTGTGAACGATCGACCACGCACCGGCCGCCCGAGGGTGACAACCGCAGCCCTAGACCGGTACATCCGGGTGACCCACCTTAGGAATCGGATGCTGCCAGCAGCTAACACCGCTCACCAGGTGCGTGGTCCACGTGGTCCAGTGTCCGCCGATACAGTCCGACGCCGTCTGAGGGCAGCAGGACTCCGTAACCGCCGTCCTTATGTGGGACCAATATTGACCCCTCGGCACCGCCAACAACGTCAACAGTGGGCGCAACAACATCAAAGATGGCGACGTGGCCAGTGGCAACAAGTTCTGTTTACTGATGAAAGCCGTTACAATCTTTCCAACGCTGATGGCCGAATCCGAGTATGGCGACGTCGACATGAACGTTACTCCGACTGCTGCGTTCTGCAGGCCGACCGATGGGGCGGGGGTAGTGTGATGGTGTGGGGTGGGTTCTCATTCAACCACAGAACACAACTTCATGTGTTCAGACAACGCGTTAATGCCGCCGTGTACCAAAATGACGTCATCAACAATCACGTCGTTCCCTTCTTTGCCGCTCACCCACGTGTGCGCTTGCTGCAGCAAGACAATGCCAGGCCGCACACTGCCAGGGCAACACAGGCGTTGCTGGCTCAGCACAACATCCCAACGTTGCCGTGGCCAGCCTTATCTCGGACATGGCGCCTATCGAACACGTCTGGGATGAAATCGGACGTCGCCTTCAGGCTCGCGGACAACCTCAGAATATGCAGGCGCTGGAGGCAGCATTGGTCCATGAATGGAACTCACTCCATCAGGCATTCTTTCAACGGCTTGTCAACTCAATGAGGAGACGTTGCACTGCCTGTTTGAATGCCCAGGGTGGTCACACGCGATACTGACTTTGACAATGCTACAGGTCGTCTCTTTCACATTTTTAACATGGACCCCCACCCTACTTTATGACATGAAACAATAGCCAAAAAGGAATTCAATCAAAAATTTCCAACACCAATGTGTGCCGAATTGGTGTAGCTCCAAAATAAATGTTGAAATCTTCATTTCGTTTTGTTTTTTTAATATTTTATATCCAATTTAATGAGAACCTGCGTTTCTTTTGCGTTTTAGTATATTTGTAAGTGTTTCCACAACAACAGGTATAATGAATATGTTTGTTCTCGGCATGTTTAGGGTTGACTAGTGAACCACTATTTGTGAAATGTCTATCACATATTTTGCACTCATGATATTTGTTTTCAATCCATTACCGAGTATGTTGTCGTTTACATACTTTGGAAGCAAAAGACTTCACACATTTCCCACAAGAATACGATTTAGCACCAGTGTGAGTATTGACGTGGTCTGAATAAATATCTTTCTTGTGAAACACCGTTTGGCAATTCTCAAAAGGACACCTCAGCAATATCTCAAAATCAAACAGATGGCTCCGTAAATGAACGGTCAACGACCATTTTCGACCAAATGATTTCCCACATTCGTTACATATATGCCTGCTGCTATGGACATATGTATTATGGGTAGCCAAGTTTTCATCCGAACAAAAATACAAATGGCAGACTGATCATATTATTAGTCCCCTACCAGTCCAACCGGAAGACACTATAGGTTTCATCTCCGTCCTTCTGTCTGTCTGTCCGTCTGTCCGTCAGTCTGTCCGTCCGTCTGTCCCACATATGTTTTCCGGATGTATTTTTGCAGAATGCTTTGAGATATTAAAATTTTGTGTATAGCTTTACCATGTACTTTTATAGATAAAGTTTAACTTTCATGGCAATTTACCCATTTTTGACAGAGGTTTGGCTCTTGAATTTAGGAGATACAAAAAATTGTTGGGTCAAGTAAGGGACGTGTAATGCTTTAGCAGTACTCTCAAAATGCTTGTTTTATTAGGCTCGTGAGTTTTCATGCGCCTTTGAAGTGAATGTAAGTGTTTATAATGTTTTGCACATGTTTTACTTCCATCATTAGTTATTGGTAAAGGTGTTGGGTCAGTGCTTTTCACTGGTGTGGATGTCATCACTGAACTGGTTTTCACAATATTTTTAGTTTATTCGAGACTTATATCCAACACTGATCCGTCTATAGCTTCGGTTTCCATTGTATCCTAAAAATGTAGTATATAAATACTGTGCAGTTACGTTTTATGACAATGGATGTGAAAATATTACATTATGCAGTATTATTTAAATACTAAAGTATTATTTATTTTTGTTGATCTTTTTTTGTTGCTAGAGAGTAAACATTTGCAATATTTTCAAAATATCAAAAAATGTCTTTATGTTTTATAACTCATCTATATTTTAAAATACCAGTTAATGCCTTTACAATTTACAAGTTTTAAATGGTGTGTGTGACAAATGAAAACGTGTAATTATTAGGTAACAGGTTTGGTCTACCTACAACTTACCATACTATGTAATACTAATATTGCACTGCCTAATAACTATAGTCATTGCATGTAAAATCTTTCTGTTGGACACTTAATGATTTATTCCCAAAATATTGGCAGTAAATTCATCACTGAAGTCTTAAAATTACTATAACTGTTGAAAATGACAAATACAAATTTATATGCAATTACCGCACATTATTTTACTCTTAACCGCAAAATTATTTTCTGTATAAAATGTTTAACCGCAAAATATGTTATTCAAACTGCTTTCACCTTCACATGGGAAAAGTCGAGTTTTATCTTTTAATATAATCTACAACACTGTAATTAATGTTTTTCTTTGAAAATATGTATGCATTAACTGTACTCTTAGTTATTTATCAGTGCCAATTGTAGATCACTAATTAGGAATGAAAATGCAGCCAACAGTAGGTATAAATATGTTATTATATGGATGTAATAGCTTCTCACGTTTAAAATACCAAATTCTTTATCTTGATATTATTGATGCACAAGAGGAAATATACTGTGATTAGATCTGCAAAATTATTTTAATACAAATATGAGAGATTTTCTTAAAATCTACACTTTACCCGTACGTCAGTAGCATGTAAGCTGTGAAGACCGCGGCGTATTATCCAACTGCAATGGCTTTATCTGTCTATTACGATGATTCATGTATATAATATGGTTGTTGTCGTGGTATCACTTCTCCTGTCATGGAGTTTGTTCTGAATGTGCACGTATGACATGACATGACATGACACGTGGTATCACTTGTGCATGTCTTCTTAATTTCTGTCATCTGTCCCTAGAGAAAGTAAGCTGCCATACAGGACTAACACTAGTATTACCTAGCACATCAGATGGATGTGCTGTGATTTGTTTCTATTGAGAGTACACGATGCTATATGATCAGCAAAACATTTTTTAAAGAATTCGTGTGAAAGTAAAACAAGTTAATTTCTCAATGGTTTTTAATTGTATGTTGTGCCACTGAATGACAATTAAACTACTGCTGCTGCCGCCTCCATCACAAACGCAGCGATGTATGGTTGTTTTTGAAAGTTTGTTTTGTTAAACGACGCCACTAGAGCACGTTGCTTTATTAATCATCGGTTATTGGATGTCAAACATTTGGTAATTTCGACATTAAGTCTTAAAGAGGAAACCCGCTATATTGATTTCAGTTGTCAAAAGTTCTCTAATATTGAAAAATACACTGTATTGTTTTAAAAGTTTGTTTTATTTAACGACGCCACTAGAACACATTGATTTTTTTTTATTTTATCATCGGCTATTGGACGTCAAACATATGGTCATTCTGACATTGTTTGTTAGAGGAAATCCGCTGTCGCCACATAGGCTACTCTTTTACGACAGGCAGCAAGGGATCTTTTATTTGCGCTTCCCACAAGCAGGATAGCACAAACCATGGCCTTTGTTGAACCAGTTATGGATCACTGGTCGGTGCAAGTGATTTACACCTACCGGAGCACTCACTCAGGGTTTGGAGTCGGTATCTGGATTAAAAATCCCATGCCTCGACTGGGATCCGAACCCAGTACCTACCAGCCTATAGACCGATGGCCTAACCACGATGCCACCGAGGCTAGTCCGTATTGTTTTAAGACAAGGGTCTGAATCTAGTTTTTCTGAGACGAAGTTGCCCGAGTTTTCGGCGAAGATGACATGGAAGTTGTTCCATGGAACCGGCCTCGGTGGCGTCGTGGTAGGCCATCGGTCTACAGGCTGATAGGTACTGGGTTCGGATCCCAGTCGAGGCATGAGATTTTTAATCCAGATACCGACTCCAAACCCTGAGTGAGTGCTCCGCAAGGACCAGTAATCCATAACTGCTTCAACAAAGGCCATGGTTTGTGCTATCCTGCCTGTGGGAAGCGCAAATAAAAGATCCCTTGCTGCTAATCGGAAAGAATAGCCCATGTAGTGGCGACAGCGGTATATGTCTGACGCCATATAACCGTAAATAAAATGTGTTGAGTGCGTCGTTAAATAAAACATTTCTTTCTTTCTTTTTTTCTTTTTGTTCCATGGATGATATTCAACGGTATAGGTAGCAGATTATTTTTCTAGGAATCGAGCGATATAGGTTTTGTGGTATAAAGGTCTTTTTTGGTTTTAACTTTTACAGTTTTAGCGAGCTGGGATCTGTGTTTGGTCGTTTTCCGTTGCCAATCCTTACTCAATATATACGATAAGACAGGAATGAAATCTTTTATTTAATGACAAACTCAACACATTTTATTTACGGTTATATAGCGTCAGACATATGGTTAAGGACCACACAGATTTTGAGAGAGGAAACCCGCTGTCGCCACTTCATGGGCTACTCTTTTTCGATTAGTAGCAAGGGATATTTTATATGTACCATCCCATCCCACAGTTGTGGATCACTGGCTGGAACGAGAAATAGCCCATTGGATCTACCCACGGGGATCGATCCTAGACCGACCGCGCATCAAGCTAACTGGGCTACGTCCCGCCCCCGATAAGACAGTGTAAACACATGACTCGTTTAATCGAGTGGTACTAACTAAACACCCATAAACTCCAACCAGGACCCGAACGCTATGATTGTGATGCCTAGTGTTTGTGTTTTGTTTTTAGCATTTCATTGCACTTGAACTTATTTTTTTTACTTATATCCAATTAAGGTTCAAGCACGCTGTCCTAGACACGCACCTCAGCTATCTGGGATGTCTGTCCAGGACAGTGACTCAGTTGTTAGTTGTTAGTGGTTTGTGGGGGAGAAGAGGGTGTAGTGGTCTTACACCTACCTACCCACTGCGTCGTTAAAACTCGCTCTAGGTGGGAGCAGGTACCGGGCTGCGAACCCTGTACCTACTAGCCTTATGTCCGACGGTTTAACCACAAACCGGCCTCGGTGGCGTCGTGGCAGGCCATCGGTCTACAGGCTGGTAGGTACTGGGTTCGGATCCCAGTCGAGGCATGGAATTTTTAATCCAGATACCGACTCCAAACCCTGAATGAGTGCTCCGCAAGGCTCAGTGGGTAGGTGTAAACCACTTGCACCGACCAGTGATCCATAACTGGTTCAACAAAGGCCATGGTTTGTGCTATCCTGCCTGTGGGAAGCGCAAATAAAAGATCCCTTGCTGCCTGTCGTAAAAAGAGTAGCCTATGTGGCGACAGCGGGTTTCCTCTAAAAAAATCTGTGTGGTCCTTAACCATATGTCTGACGCCATATAACCGTAAATAAAATGTGTTGAGTGCGTCGTTAAATAAAACATTTCCTTCTTTCCATTTAACCACAACGCCACCGAGGCCAGTTGTTTTTAGCAAACCTTCTGTCAGATTATCGAACACACAGATAACTTTTATTTCTTCTTTTCCGTCTTTCTTTCTTTCCCCCCCCCCCCCCCCCCCGAATAATATTCATCTCTTATAACAATGAAATGCATAAATACATCACTGTTGTGATCATGTATGTAAACGACGACGTCCACATCAACAGAAAAAATTACAGTAATTAGTCAGAGAGCTAGACGGACATTTGGACGGTAATGGTCAGCCTCTGACAGCCAGAGATAATTCTATAGCGAAAACACGAAATTGCTGGCTATTATCGGGTAGACGGATTCCCGCTCCAATACAACAATAATCCTATGTTTGACGCTAAATACCATTACATTTACTATTTTCGAGTTCGCCGATAACAAATATTTGACATAATAACTACTAACACACACACACACACACGCACGCACGCACGCACTACAGGAAGAAAAAGAAATGTTTTATTTAACGACGCACTCACCACATTTTATTTACGGTTATATGGCGTCAGACATATGGTTAAGGACCACACAGATTTTGAGAGGAAACCCACTGTCGCCACTATATGGGCTACTCTTCCGATTAGCAGCAAGGGATCTTTTATTTGCGCTTCCCACAGGCAGGATAGCACAAAGCATGGCCTTTGTTGAACCAGTTATGGATCACTGGTCGGTGCAAGTGGAGCACTCACTCGGGGTTTAGAGTCAGTATCTGGATTATAAATCCCATGCCTCGACTGGGATCCGAACCCAGTACCTACCAGCCTGTAGACCGATGGCCTAACCACGACGCCACCGAGGCCGGCCCACTACAGGAAGAAACCCGTCAGCATTCCGTGTTTTCACTATACATGTATATAGAATATCAGGTTACTACGTTTAAAAAAAAAAAAATTCATACAACCCCTTTCAAGGTATATTTTTGTAATATGTTTCAGTCAAAAGCGGTATAAAAACTATTAGTTTTATCGTCTAGAAACTACTTCCGGTAGTCGGACAGGTGCCCGAAAGCATCTTGGGAATGGCATAGCCAGCCTAAAAGTTATGTTTCCAAATTTTAAATAAAATATTTTGATTATATTTCAAAGTCACATTACAATTTTTGTACCTTTTTCTGTGAAAATAAACTCAAGTTTATGTGTGATCTGAACAAGATCTACATCACTGGCTGCGAGTGACTGTGACGTCAGACGCTGTTCCCAATGTAAACAATCTTTGGAGGAAGCTACTTGCGTCATTGTTTCAAAATGTTAATTAAAAACGCTGGCTATTTCCGAATGGGAGCGAATAATGGAGAATTGAAAAATAAGAGGTAATTTGATGTTACAGGAAGTGTAAATGTTATATTTATTTATGCAGTTCAACAATTATTGCTGTAAATGGATGTTTGAAAAATGAGAAAACGATCTACCTGAAAATTGAGTAAACATTCGTCATGCGCACATCTTATTTCCTAGTGACATGATAACACTTCCTAGTGACACGATAACACTTTCTAGTGACATGATAACACTTCCTAGTGACATGATAATACTTCGAATCATCAGGTAGGTGTTATCAGGTCAGTAGGAAGCATGGTTGCACGATAAATAGTTATCTTTGGCTGAGAGAGCGATCATAACCATCCTAACATAATGTAATGAACCCAGATATTCATTTATTGTTTTAGGTGGACTTTCTTGAAACAAGCCAGAACAAAATACAGCACTTTTGAATCATCCTATAAGAAATTACCCTATAACCTATCGCAAGTTTAACCGCAAATCTACATCTCCATATATAGTACCATGAAGTTAATAGACGTGTTTTGTTTGTTTTGATATTTTGTTTTGACGGACTGTATCTACAGCTCAGTTGGTAAAGCGCCTGTATAAGGTGCTTTCGTGATTTGCTCTAGGGCGAGAAGTAGCCCAGTGGCAAAGCGTTCGCTTGATGTGCGGTCTGTCTGGGATCGATCCCCGTCAGTGGGCCCATTGGGCTATTTCTCGTTCCAGCCAGAGCAACACGACTGGTACATCAAAGGCCGTGGTACGTGCTGTCCTGTCTATGGGATGGTGCATATAAAAGATTCCTTGCTGCTAATCGAAAAGAGTAGCCCATGAAGTGGCGACAGCGGGTTTCCTCCCTCAATATCTGTGTGGTCCTTAACCATATGTCCGACGCCATATAACCGTAAATATAATGTGTTGAGAGCGTCGTTAAATAAAAAAACATTTCCTAGATTTGCTCTAAACAAAGGGTTGGACGTAGCCCATTAGTAAAGCGCTCGCTTGATGCGCGGTCGGTTTGGGATCGATCCCCGTCGGTGGGCCCATTGGGCTATTTCTCGTTCCAACCAGTGCACCACGAATGGTATATCAAAGGTCATCATGTGCTATCCTGTCTGTGGTATGGTGAATATAAAAGATCCCGTGCTACTAATGGGGAAATGTAGCGGGTTTTCTCTCTAAGACTATATGTCAAAATTACCAAATGTTTGACATCCAGTAACCGATGATTAATAAATCAATGTGCACTAGTGGAGTCGTTTAACAAAACAAACTTTGTATCTAGCTCCGTCGGTAAAGCGCTGTGTAAGGTTTTTACGTCACTTGATCGCAACACCTCCGAGGACCCATTTTCTAGTTGGGGGTTTTCCCGTTCCAACCAATGTCCCACGTTTGGTATATCTAAGGTATGTGCTGTGATCTTTTCTTCAATTTGATTGTTATTAAAATACATTTGTATACACATTTTGTATGTATACGACCATGGTGTGTGCTGTCCTCTTTTCCTCAATTCGATTGTTATTAAAATACATTTGTATGCAAATGTTATATCTATACATTACTATTATATTATAATTAAGCAATTGTCGCCATTATATTGTATGTATACAGGAGAGGGCCTAGTAAGTTGACAAACTTGTGCCCAATCCTTTTGTTGTTTATGCTATAAAATATGTTTTCTATCAAAACAAATGCGTTGTCCTGTCTGTGAGTAAGTACATATAAAAACTCCACCTTGCTGTTAAAGGGACATTCCCGAGTTTGCTGCATTGTAAGATGTTTCCGACTAATAAAATATTTCTACGATTATACTTGCATATTAAATATATTTTCTTGTTTAGAATATCAGTGTCTGTATAATCAATGTGTTTCTAGTCATCTCAATATTTGTAAGAAGCCCAAACTAGATTTTGTCTAAAAATAATTTCGTACGTACGAAAAAATAGTTTTTAGGAAATAAAATAAAATGTTACCTAGTACAAATATTGGAACGGTCAGAAACACGTTTAATATACAGCCACTAATATTTTATGCAGAAAAATATATTTGATATATAATTACAATCGTTAAATAGTCTCTGTTAGTCGATAACATCTTAAAAATTGCAGCAAACTCAGGAATGTCCCTTTAATGAAAAAATGTAGCGGGATTTGTCTAAGACTGCGTGTCAAACATTAACAAGTGTTTGACATATAATAGTCGAGGGGGCGGGACGTAGCCCAGTGGTAAAGCGCTCACTCGATGCGTGGTCGGTCTGGGATCGATCCCCGTCGGTGGGCCCATTGGGCTACTTCTCGTTCCAGCCAGTGCACCACGACTGGTATATCAAAGGCTGTGGTATGTACTACCCTGTCTTTGGGATGGTGCATATAAAAGATCCCTTGCTGCTAATCGAAAAGAGTAGCCCATGAAGTGGCGACAGCGGGTTTCCTCTCTCAATATCTGTGTGGTCCGTAGCTATATGTCTGACGCCATATAACCGTAAATAAAATGTGTTGAGTGCGTCGTTAAATAAAACATTTGTTTAACATCTAATAGTCGATGATTAAATAAATCAGTGTGTTCTAGTGGTGTTAAACGTTTTTTTTTTTTTTTGCCTATGTTTTGTTTTCACCGACTTGAATAGTTAGGTTAATTACGCAGATTCCCAATGGGGGTTATGGTGTATTTTACACATGAATTTTACATTATTTGTCGCCCCATTTCCCCCGAAGAATCAATATAGACTGCAATTAGTGCTGAAACGAAAGAAAGTGTTGTGTTTGTTTGACATGACAGCTGGAAGATTTGCTTACTCAGAGGTTGATGCTATTTCTTTTTATGGTCACAGAAGCCCACGTATGAGAGCTGTCGCAGGCCTTTTTTCCCACGCACGTGAACTAAACCTTAAACCAGAGTATATATCGCTAGAATCATTAGTGCTGTGCGACTGGTTTTTAAGAAATCGTGTGTGTGTGTGTGTGTGTGTGTGTGTGTGTGTGTGTGTGTGTACATTTAAAAGGTCTTGACACTCGCATATATATATATATATATATATATATATATATATATATATATATATATATATATATATATATATATATATATATACATACACACACGCACACACACATACACACGATGGGTCGTAGGATTTGATCGGGATCGTCTTTTTCCGCCGTCCCAATAATGTCCCATGGCTGATACATTAAACGTCATGGTATATACCGTCCTGTATAAGAGATCCCTTGATGGATTTGTTGTTGTTGATGTTTTTGCTGTAGGAGTAGCCTGCATGAAGCAATTGATTCGACAAAGAACCTACACAGGTAGACCAAAAGCCGTGGTATGTGCTGTTTTGTCTTTAGAAATTGCACCTAAAAGATACCTTTACTAGGCCTATTAATGGACAAAAGTGTAGCGTGTGTCCTCTGCAGACTACATCATCATATATGTGAGAATTACCTTCATGTTTCACATTCAATGTGTTCTAGTGGTGTCGTTAAACAAAACAGGGTTTTCTTTTCTTTCACGGCTAAGTGTTGAAATAACCGAATAGTCATGCATGTATTAAAATGTGATGAGGTGTCATTATACAAATATTCCTTTTCTTTCTGAACGTTAAACGTTTGGTTTTGTTTAACAACACCACTAGAGCACATTGATTAATTAATCATCTGCTATTGGATGTCAAACATTTGGTACTAGTAATTATGACTCGTGGTCATCAGAGGAATCCCGCTACATTTGTTCGTTAGCAGCAAGGGGCCTTTGATATGCACTTTCCCACAGACAGGAAAGCACATACCAGGCCAGTTGTGGTGCACTGGTTGAAACAAGAAAAAAACCCTATCAGTTGAATGGATCCACCGAGGTGGTTCGATCCTGCGACGCAAGCACCTCAGGCGATCGCTCAACCGACTGAGCTAAATCTCGCCTCCCCCCCCCCCCCCTCCCCCTTTCTGAAAGATTCCCTACCGACAGTCAATAATGAAATATGTAGACATGCTGCAAAGTTCAGCTTTTCTTTCATTCTCTACGTATGTCAAATTACTCATTCTTTATTGTGTTCCAGAAAAAAACAATATATAACATTAACATGACACTGAGAGTTTACCAGTTACAAGCCTCCAAATTCTTTTGTGGAAATGTTTGCTTATTAAAGTTTAATTTGGAAGTAAATGCTAAAAATTGACGAGCAGTTTAAAGAGTAAAAAACAAAGTCTGGAAATTATACTTCTATTAGACTTACGGTGTAACATTTTTCAGTAAGGGGCCGGACGTAGCCCAATGGTAAAGCGCTCCATTGATGCGCGGTCGGTTTGGGATCGATTCCCGTCGGTGAGTCCATTATGCTATTTCTCGTTCCAATCAGTGCACCACGACTGGTATATCAAAGGCCGTGGTATGTGATATCCTGTCTGTGGGATGGTGCCTATGAAAGATCCCTTGCTACTAATGGAAAAATGTAGCGGGTTTCCTCTCCAAGACTGAATGCCAAAATTACCAAATAGGCGATGATTAATAAATCAGTGCTCTAGTGGTGTCGTTAAACAAAACAATTTTGTTTAAATTTCAGTAAAAACGCTTATGATTTGAGACAGACATAAATAAAGCTCATGATTTATATTATTGCCCCTGGTTAAGAATTGTGGTATACTATAATTTTTTTACTGAAAGCAGAGACTACTTGTAAAACTCATATCAGGAAGCGTGCTGGGCATTTGGAGAGACATTTACGGACTGGTCCCTGTGAAATTCGAGTCTTGCAATGACCTGACCGTAATTTCCACGGTTGTCAGATGTCATTCCAGTAATATAATCTGCACTTTGTCTGTTGTGGCGTCGTTAAATAAAACAAACTTTACTTTACTTTTTTTTGTCTGTTGTCGATTATGTCCCTTGCACTGACTTGTTTAAACAGAAAGGGGCGGGACATAGCCCAGTGGTACAGCGCTCGCTTGATGCGCGGTCGGTGTGAGATCGATCCCCGTCGGTGGTCCAATTGCGCTATTTCTCGTTCCAGCCACTGGTATATCAAAGGCCGTGGTATGTACTACCCTGTCTGTGGGATGGTGCATATAAAAGATCCCTTGCTGCTAATCGAAAAGAGTAGCCCATGAAGTGGCGACAGCGGGTTTCCTCTCTCAATATCTGTATGGTCCTTAACCATATGTCTGACGCCATATAACCGCAAATAAAATGTGTTGAGTGCGTCGTTAAATAAAACATTTCTTTCTTTCTTTGTTTAAACATACATTATAGACTAGAATTTAGGATACACCATTCCCCAAATCGCCAAATGCGAATTAATGATTAAATACATTTTTTGATTTCGAATATCAGTGTCTGTATTTACAAGGTGTTTGTTGTTGTCCTAATGCTTGTAGTAGCCCAAACCGGATTTTACCTCCCAATAACTTTGTACGCACGAAAAAATATATAGCACGAATGAAAGTAAAAACCGAGTGCTACAAACATTAGTATAAGAACCGCAAACACATTCGATATACAGACACTGGTATTCTAAACAAGAAAAATGTATTAATTATGAAATAGTAGTCGCCAACAAGGCTCTATTATCGCTAGCATCTTTTTAGGGGCGAGGCGTAGCCCAGTGGTATAGCGCTCGCTTGATGCGCGGTCGGTTTGGGATCGATCCCCGTCAGTGGGCCCATTGCGCTATTTCTCCCTCCAGCCAGTGCACCATGACTGGTACATCAAAGGCCGTGGTATGTGCTGTCCTGTCTGTGGGATGGTGCATATCGAAAAGAGTAGCCCATGAAGTGGCGACAGCGGTGTCCTCTATTGATATATGTGTGGTCCTTAACCATATGTCTGACGCCATATAACCGAAAATAAAATGTGTTGAGTGCGTCGTTAAATAAAATATGTCCTTCCTTCCTTCCTTCCTTACAATGGCTGCAAACTCATGGCAGTCCCTTTAAGGTATCACAGTCATTACTATATAGCTCCAATATTCTCTCTGGCCTGGCCTTTGCCCAGAACAATGGGTTAGTGGTTAGTTGTTCTTGGTTAGTGAGATAGAAGTCGGTGTACTGGCCTTACTCCTAACCACCGAGTCGTTAAACTCGCTCTGGGTGTCAGCCGGTACCGGGCTGCGAACCCAGTACCTACCAGCCTTAGGTCCGATGACTTAACCACTACACCACCGAGACCGGTACGACCAGCCTGTAAACATCGTGTGGAATTTGTACGGAAACCTCTGGTGGGGGTGTTTAACCCGAGTGGAAAAGGACCTCTTTTAATAAACCCTAATCATCTATAACAAGAATAGCTTAGTAAGGGGAACCACGTGTCAGCAGTTGGGTTTCTCTCTCATTATCTCCACAGCCGCCACATGCACAGCTTGGATTATCAGAAAGATGGCTTAAAATAAATGATAGTTTAGGTTGCTAGCAGAGCTACGAAACTGACAATGGATAATATTACATTTACGATTACCATAGAGATAGAGAGTAGATAAAGGATTGGGATTTCCCTTTTTAAATTTTTTTTTATAGGTACGAAGACATGGTTCATTTTGAGTTAAACTGTCAAGATCATTCTATAACTCCAAAGTATTAGGAATAAAGCTGTTTTTACATGAACTAGTATGGCATGTTGGTGGAGTGAATGGACGTTGATTTCTGAGTGTGAAACGATTATTGGGATTAACATATAGTAATATTTCATCCAATAGATATTGAGGTGTTTCGCCTTTAAGTATTTTATGCATTAGAATTAATTTACTATTTTTGCGACGTTTATATAATGGTTCCCAACCAAGTTCATGATATAGTTTGTCAGGAGATGTTCCTTTCCTAAGTCCTGTAATGATACGGGCAGCCTCAAGTTGCATTGACTCAATTGTATTGGATTCTTCTGCTGTACAATTATCCCAAATTATATTACCATGTTCCAAGATTGGTCTTATAAATGCAACATACAATTTAGTTCTATTAATTAGGTTTAGGATCGATCCCCGTCGGTGGCCCCATTGGGCTATTTCTCGTTCCAGCCAGTGCTCCACATCTGGTGTAACAAAGGCCGTGGTATGTACTATCCTGTCTGTGAGATGATACATATAAAACATCCCTTGCTGCTAATCGGAAAGAGTAGCCCATGAAGTGGCGACTGCGGGTTTCCTCTCTATATATCTGTGTGGTCCTTAACCCTATGTCTGACGCCATATAACCGTAAATAAAATGTGTTGAGTGCGTCGTTAAATAAACTATTTCCTTCCTTCCTGGTTTGAGAAAGTTTGTTCATTTTTAGAATGGATATTTAAGTTTCACCAACGAAAAGAGACTGTAGTCCATTATTTGCATGATGATACATTGGTGTCTATGTGTGTGTGTGGGGTGGGGTGGAGGGTGGGTGTCGAAAAATACACTCGACTGCACAACACCCATGAACATGTTTCATTGCATTAGGCTGCAGGTCAAAACAAATCTTAACATTCTTGGCATTGGACATTGATTCGATTGAAATGAAAGTCAACATTTCTGGTACAAAACTTAATATATTTGAATTAATGTTACAATATTAAATTATGACTTGAAAACTATTTCTTAGAGATGCGATCTCTTACAGGTTCTTAGAATATTTTTACAAAGGGAATACCAGCTGTAAGTGTTTTCCCAGGCGATTTTATTATAATGTGTGTGGGGTGTTAAAAACAAAACATTACTACTAGAAATGTACGGTCACAAATTCTAACACGCGTTAAAGGGATATTCCTGAGTTTGCTGCACTTTTTAAGATGTTATCGACTAACAGATACTTTTTAACGATTGTAATTACATATCAAATATATTTTTCTGCATAAAATATTAGTGACTATATA